>NC_062213.1:78175142-78477510 GCF_902686445.1 Sciurus carolinensis | reverse complement strand
GATGCAATCCTCTGCAAAATTTTGTGCACATCGAGCTGCCCCAAACAAGCTGCCTTGTTGCAAATCATTTTTCAAAAGAGCATATTTTTCTCAAATGCTACATATTTCCAAGCATGCTATTTTCCCTGCATATGCAAATCTATTCTCTCTATGTTAATCTTTAACAGACAAATCATTTTATGGATTGGGTTTTATAATGAGCCATATAATATATTCAATGTGAAACTTTTTTTTTCTTATTAAGACAAATTAACACGTTCTTGACTCCCACGGACTGCCTAGGTGCTTTGCTTTACTGTGATTCTATTTTTAATGACAGTATTTAGCCAACAACATTTAACCCTTGAGAACCCTTCATCTCTGCAGTCACAGAGAAATGAGAGTGTCCCTGATGCTACAGCTCGGCTAAGAATAGTCTGCAGATGTGCTTTTAAGTAAAGAGGGATTTAAAAATAAATGTATTTGACAAGTTGCTGATCAGAAGCTTATATTTACCACCACCAAATTAGAATGGTATTGCATAGAAGTTGAAGTTTATACTGGAAATTTCCTGAATGTGTTCAGGTTTGACCTCAGAAGTTTTTTCCATTACTTTAGAAAAATATTTTGACTTCTTGGGCCAAGCCTTTTTTACAATTCAAAGAGGAATTTTATCCCCATGGTCTCTTGACCCCCATCCTCAGATGCTGACAAGTTATTGTCAAGTACATGTCATCAGAAATGGCTTGGGCTATGACTCTGTGAAAGGATGGCTCAGGATGCCAGGCCTGCAGTTCAAGGGTGACCACCTGCAAATCACTTTTCTCAGAGCATCTATTTCCCCTTCTGCAAAGTAAAGGTTCTGGGCTTGATTATCTCTATGGACCTTTCAAGCTTCAAGAGTTCATTGATCCAAATACTATAGAAGGTCCAACTGCCAAAGCACCTGATCCTGGGGTCTTTCCACTGAGAGCTCTCAGATACTCATGTCTGTGCCCAGCATTTTTTATGACTTTCATTGTTAATTCTGCCCACCTGGTTTTCTAAATAAGGAAAATAAATCTATGTTATAAAAGTTATGAGATTTGTTATCCCTACTCAGAATTCAACACAGAGATTGAATACCAGTTCTTCATAGTAAAAAAAAAAAAAAATATATATATATATATATATATATATATATATATATATATATTTGTTAAGGAAGCAAGTTGTGCATAAAGGCATCAACAATGGGATTCTGATATCCAACAGATGATTTTAGCCAAGGCATATTCAATTTGCTATATTAAGGGAGGAGATTTCTAGCCCAAATCAAATTTAGAAATTTACATGTGATTTTTGAATCAGGCTTAAGTAGCAATGCAGCTAATGCTCTAGAGATTCTGATCTACTCTCAAGGGTTTATAGCAAGAGTCCAAAGTTTCTGATATTATAATCATGTCCCTAGCTACCTACCTTGTCAGTTTTAAAGCTTTGTGTTTAGAAATCCCATCCCTCTCCCCAGATCACATGGATATGAGAATGTGCATGACATAAATAGGAGAAGCAAACACTTGCTGAATGCCCACAGTGTGGCTAGTTACTTTACAAACCCAATTTTATCAGAATGTTATGTTGCCTACTTTAAAATATGGGCTCTGAAATCATACTGTCTAGGTCAAATGCATTCATACTATTTGATAGCAAGAAAATATAAGTATCATAGTTAATCTGTCTGTGTTTCAAATTCTGCATCTAAAGAATGGGAATTTTTTAATAAAACCTGCTTCTTGATATAATCAGGAGGATTAAATGGGATAATACTACACAGTATTTATGGCAAGACACAGCAAACAGAAAATACACAATGAAAGTTAGCAAATAATAGGTCTACATTTGCTAAATTCACATCTTAGAATTGTTTTGCATATGTTTGCAGACAGGTTTGGTGGTGGCAATCTACACGTGAAAACAATAGGAGAGAAAAATCTTTAAAAGGAAATGTTGAGTTGCAAAGAGCAAAGCAGTGGCAATTTGAAGAACCATGTCACTTCCTTTAAAGAAAGTATGGAAGGGCAGAAATAAGATGAATGGACTAAAACTGAAAAAGTCCTTGGTGCAATCATGAGAGAAGATGTGCTAGCCAGGCATCCACAGGAGCAAGGAAGGTTGGATCCAGAATGACTCAGTGAGGGGAGCACCAGGGACACATTACCAGATGAAAAGAGTTAACTCAGTCTGAACTCAATTCATGAGGGAACTCCTAGAGCAAGGCACCAAAATAGCCTTGCATGCTTAGTGAGCAGTGACTCACAGCAGGCTCCTTCCTTGCCTGCAGGTGAGTAAACCATGGAAATGGGAAGCAAAACACATAGAGGATTTTGAAAGACTTTTAAAAGAGGATGCAGAAAGTAAGACTGTCAAAATCAAGTTTCGTTTTTTTTTCCTGGTAATGGGGATTTAACCCAGGGGTGCTTTACCACAGAGCCACATCCCTAGTCCTTTTTACTATTTTTTATTTTTTATTTTGCAAGTTGCTAAGAGTTTTTCTAAGTTGAGGCAGGCCTCAAATTTATAATCCTCCTGCCTCAGCCTCCTGAGCCACTGGGATTACAGGGGAGTACCAACATGCCTGGTGTCAAAATCAATTTAAAGGAGGGATCAGTGTTCTTCTTTGCCTAAAAATGTCTTAGATAAAGAAAATTCTCTAATCCAAATGCTCATAAATTATTGGACAAAATATATCTTAAAGTATTGAGACATAGCTGTGTTGAGCAGGAATATAAGACTATAAGAGAATATAAGAGAGACTACAAACAATGGGAAAACATTATCCAGAGCAGCAAGTATGAAACCAAGTTTACTTTGAGAGCATCTGTTCACTTTTACTTACAAGAGAGCCTGACTCTTGATGAGCACAAGAAATGAAGAAGGCCATCAGAGATTCCCACATAAAACCAGAAATCATGGCAAGGAGGGGGTGGAAATTAGAAGAAACAGTCTTGCACAGAGGAACTTGTATGAACCCACCTAGAATCTAAGCCAAGAAGTAAACAAGATTAGAAGGTCTCTCATGAGAATTCCCAACTGCTTGCTCACTCTGACACTGACGTGTGTCTTCAAGTCACATTTCTTATGTAGCGTTAATATCCTTAAGCAAAAAATTTAATTGAGTGTATAGTGGATTGATTTTGATGCCCAAGCACCTGCCAAAAGCAAACAAATTCTCTCTGAAAATGCATGTTAAATCCATGGCTCAAATCATTGCCCACGTGTAAAGTCCCAAGGAACAGGAGCTCCCTCCCTATCAAAACAAGCCACCATGAGTGAAAGGAAGAAGATTTCAGAAATAAGAGACAACCAGGTACAGGATGACCAACTAGAACTTCTAGAAATGAAGCACTGCACAACTAAAATTAAAATCACAATGGATGGATTAGACAATAGATCAGATATAGCCAAAGAATTAGCTTGTAAAGTGAAAGGAAAATCTGAAAAAACTACAGCACAAAGAGATGAGGAGAAAATATTTTTAAATATTAAAATACAAAGGGGATGGAATAAAAAAGAATTACCACATATTTCATCATCATTCCAAAAGACCAAAATAAAGAAATTAGGCAGAGATGATATCTGAAGCAATAATAGCTATGAATTTTTCAGAATTGATCAAAATGGCCATCTTCGTATTCAATCTATTAAAGCTTAAAAAAAGTAAGTATAAGAGAATCTTCAACTAGACACAATCTGGTAAAGCTGCAGGACAACAAAAAAGGTAAATAGAAGAATATGAAGAGCAATGAAGTGGGGAGAAAGAGAACCAAGCCAGACTGTTACCAAGAAGTGAATTTTGACTAAAAGCCAGGTTCTCAAGAAGAGAAATGGGAGACAGATTGTATTAGGATGCTATCTTCAAAGTGTGCATGAGGGGGAGAGAGAGAGAAATTATCAATCTAGATGTATATATCCAAAGAAAATATGCTCCCCTTATAAAATATAAAAACAAAACTGATTTAATATGAACACACCTTCACTAAAGAAACTTACAAGACAGGTTGGACTTCAGGTAGAACAAGAATTATTCCATTAAGAAAGTATAATATACAAAAATGAATAGGGAGAGAAAGAAAGGGGGAGATGACTTTATAGGAAATCTCAGCAAACAGTGATGTTATTAAGCAATAATTACAACGTCTCATTTGGGGCATTGAAAAATATGAGATAGAATTTAAATCCTGGAAAAATAATTGGGTATAAATCTGGACAGGGTTATCAGACTTAAAAGAAATTAAGGTCTGAGAATTATTGGGGAGAAGGGTAAAGATTTGGATTTAGACTTTAGGTTAAATATGCATGTTAAGAATTCTAAAGCAAACTCAAAGAATGCAAGTAGAGCTTACAACTTCCAAACCATTAGCAAGAAAAATGGAATGAGGAGGGAGAAATTATTCTATCAAAATGATGACAAGAAAAGCAGAAAACAAGAGATCCAAACATTATTAAATTATCATCATAAAACACAAACTATATGGTAAAGATAAATACAAATACATTGAAAATAATAATGATTGTTAATGGAATACAATCAAAGTCAAACACAGCAATCATCAGACCCTTTCTACAGAAAAAATAATAGCAATAGGCCTAAAACCTAATCAAAAAGATTAGAGAGTAAAAATATGATTTTAAAAAAGAGAGTTGATACAAATTTTCAATCATCAGAAGAAAATAAAAGCTTTAAAGTAGAACACATTGCCAATGATAGAAGATAATTACAATTAATAATAAAGAAATCTCCAGGAAAATATAATATTTCAAATCTTATAGGCATCTAATAATACACTAACAAAATATGAAAACCCAAGATTTTCAGAAATATAAGGAGATATTGACAAATCCAGCATCAAAGCAGATTTTAGCACAGTTCTCAGTAATAGATTGATGAGAGAAAAATGAGGAAGAATATAGAATATCTGAAAAACAATTTTCATGCTTGATATAACTATGTATATATATATATATATATATATATATATATATATATATATGAATGACACATCACACTTAACTCAGGAATACATACTTTTAGAGTAATGAATGGTTCTTTTATGACAATTAACCAAATTCTGTGCCATAAAGCAAGTCTCATTATTTCAGAGTTGATTTCACACATAACATTTCCCTAGGCACAATACTATTAAGTTATAAATCAGTAACAAATTTAACAATGTGCTTGTGAGTGTAAAGATATAATTCTAAAAACAAGTAAACAAAATCACAAAACAAAGTATAAACCATAAGGGAACTTTAAAAAATTGAAGGAAATAATAATAAAAACATTGTATATTATTGTTTGCAAGTTTTAAAAGGTGTTTAAAAGGAAATATGAAGTGTAAGAGTATATTAGAAAAAGAAGAGCAGCTCAGTTAATGAGTTAAGTGTCAAATTAACTTAGGTTTACTCTCAAAAATAAAATAGGCCGAGGGGTTGGGATTGTAGCTCAGTGGTAGAGAGCTTGCCTAGTACCTGTGAGGCACTGGGTTCGATCCTCAACAACACACAAAAATAAATAAAATAAAGATACTGTGTCCATCTACAACTAAAATATATATGTGTGTGTATACATATATATGTATTTATATATATGTATATATATGTATTTATATATATTTAAAAAATAGAAAAAAGAAAAAAGAATCAATAAGACTTTTTCTTTTAGAAAAATGATACTTGTCAAAATAGAATCAAAGGAAAGAGACAATAAAATGAATTAACAAAGAAAAAGTTATTTCTTTGAAAATTATAACAAATAGACAAATATCTAGCAATGTTGAGCAAAAGTTTAAGAAGTCATACTTTTTTTTAGAAGTAAAATGATGCATTAACTTTAAAAGGATATTATCAATAACTTTTGCCTAGAAAATCGAAAACTTGGTTGAAATGGACAATTTCTAGATAATATAAGTTACAAAAGCTGATATGAAAAGGAGTATCACTTCATTCTTGGAACTGTGTCTAAACCCAGACAAAAAATAATAAGTGTTGCCAGGGATGTGGATACATTAGAATGTAAAATGGTGGAGTCACTTTGGAAAACAGTTTGCAGTTCCTCAGAAGTTAATCATAGAGACATCACATGAACCAGAAATTCCTTTTCTAAGTATATACCCAAGAGATTTTAACATATGTCCTATAAAAACTTGTACATGAATGTTGAGAGCAGTGTTATTCATACATAGAAAGAATCACATGGACATGGATTGATGAAGCAGATAAACCAAATGTGGAACATATATACAATGGAATATTATTCAGTCTTAGGAATTAAGTACTAATCAAAGCTAAATGAGTAAGCCTCAAAAACACTGTTAAGTGAAAGAAACCATGCACCAAATGCCACCGTATATTATTCCATTTATGTGAATTGCCTGGAATGAAAAAATCCAGAGACAGAAAGTAGATAGTGGTTGCTCTCAGCTAGAGCCAGAAGGGAATGAGTAGTGACTGCTAATGAAAATGAGCTTTTATGGGGGTGGTGAGGAAAATGTTCTCAAATTAGGTGGTGGAATGATTGTACAACACTGAATTGTATACTTTAAAAGATGAATTTGATGGCAATTAAAGAGATGGTATAGAAAATCTAAATGTCCTGAAATAAATACCTGAAAACATTCATCAGTAAATTTGAATCTTTCTGAAAAAAATCAATGTGAGAGATTCATTGACTTTATAAGTAAATTCCATTATCTTTAAAAACCCATTTGAAGGTCAGAAAGTGAATGTTACATGACTCATTTTATCATACTAATATTACATTGATATATAAAGTAGCAAAGAAATTGCTAAGAAATAAAAATTACAGGACATTTTCCTCATAAACACAGACACGGAAATCACAAATAATATTAGTAAACTGAATTCTGCAATGTATAATAATATAACTTACCAGAGCCAAAGACCAATATCAGACTAATACATTAAAAATATGTTATTGTATAATATGCCAAGTTAACAGATTAATGGAGGGAAAATATCTCAATAAATGCAGAAAAAACTTCTGATAAAGTCCAGCCATGAGTGATAAAAAGAAAAAAAAAAAAACCTGCAGCAAAAATTATGCTCAGTAATTGATTTTTTTAAATTCCATAATTTCAAGAGACATAAGAATTTGAAAGAAACAATAATGTCTATTTGCAGAGATATAATCAGTTACATAAAAAAGAAACAAAATTTTACAGAAAATTATTCACTATTCATAAAAATTGATGAATACAGGCGCAAGAAAAATGCAATTGTATTTCCTTTAGCAACAATAGTTAGAAATGAAGTTCTCAAAAAGAAATAATATATTCAAAGCAGCAAATATATATATATATATATATCATGCCTTGAAATGAATCAAAAAGATCTGTAAGAATTTTATTAAAAAGTTAAGAGTTTAACTTCAGAAACATTAAAAGGCTTAATTAGTGGAGAGAAATTCATGTGGAAGGACTTCACGATGTAAAGATGTTAGTTATCCACAATGTCAATCAAGCCAAACTTACTGCTCAGTTTTGTATACATGACAGGCTAGCTCTGGAATTTATATGGAAGATGAAATCCTTAAGAATAGTCAAGACATAGCCAGACAGAAGAAACTCTAGTAACTGAAACCATGAATCATTGCTATAAGCATAAATGAAGAGATTAATGAAACAAAATAACCAAAAAATAGACCCATGCATATATGCATACCTGATATATGACAGAATAAGTATTTAATATCAGTGAGAAAGGAGAGATCCTTTCTGATCTGGGGATTTTTATATGTATACAAAGATCAAAATGGATTCCTATCTCATGACACAAAATAAAAGCAATTCCAGGTGAATAAAGAAATAAAATAAGGCAAAAATGTCAAACCATTAAGGAGAAATTATAAGCAGAAAACCTTTATGAACTCAGGAAATAGATTAATTTCTTTAAAATAAATGGAAAATGAAAATCATTCATATAATTATGATAGAATTCAACTATATTTCTTTCCTCAAAAGACTTCACAAAAAACAAGAGAGGTAAATAAATACTAGATATTTTCAAGATGTCTAATTGACAAAGAATTAGTATCTAGAATATATAAAGAACTCTCATAAATGAATAAAAAGCCTAATCCCTTTGGGCATTTCACAGAAGAGGAAATATATATTACTAATTAGTTCTATAAAAGCTATTCAAACATTTTAGAAATCATAGAAATACATGTTAAAATCACATTCAGTGAAAAGAAAAAATTTAAAGTTGCACAATGCCTAGTATAGATGAGTATGTAGAACAAAAGGAACACTCATGCACTGTTAAAAGGAATATACCTTATTCTTTCACTATGGAAAATAATTTGGCATTGTCTATTAAAGTTTAATATGCACATGATCCAACAACACAGCAATTCTACTCCTATGCATATGCAATATAGAAATTCTCACATGTGCATCAGGAAATAAGTAGCAGCAGTATCTATAATTATGGTGAAATGATCTAGATGCACATTGATTGCAAAATGGAAAAAAATAATGATATAGGGTATATCACAGAATCCTATACAGCTGTGAAAAGGAATAAACTGCAGCTATATTAAGGTGGATGAAATTTTAAAACATAATATTGAGTAGAGTGGAGAAGCAAAGCACAAAAAGTTTCTATATTCTGGTTCTTTTGTATACATTTAATTGTATATAGAGTGACTATAAGAATATATCTGTTTCATTAATATGAGAGCTTCACCAAACTACAGAGGACTTGCTAAATATTTCTTTCATAGTGAAAAGGGCTTGGAAGTAATGGATTCAACTTGTGGGCCTGAAATGACCTCCTCTAGGGTGTTTTTGAGCCATGATGGGAAGCGGGGTTGTTCCTCAGAGTATATCCTGTCTGAGGTGAAAGGTTCAGATGGAACACTTTTCTATTTAGCCTGCTGATGGGGCCTGATTGCCCCTAGTCAAAACTGAGATCTGTTTCTCCATCAGCACCTACCAAAAGCCTCTGAGAGAATGAGAAAAACAATTATAAGAGTAACTGTTACCACTGAAAGAGTAATAATAACCTTAATCCAGGTGTCCAGAGCACACCTTGCAAAATAGACTGCCCTGTTCTGACAGCAATGCCTACTGCATGTCTATAGAAAAATTCTCCAAAGACAAGTTTCCTCGTGCTGATACTCTAAAGGGCTAGAAGATCCAGTGAGCCAGTAAGAGGTCACTGTCCCCAATGTGTAGCTTTTGGGCTTCTGGATTTTACCTCTTCTCTTCCTACCCTTTTACTTGGCTCACCCTCTACCCTGAGTCTACAGTTTCACTCTCAGCAATGCATGGGAAAGGTGTGCTGAATATCCAACTCATCAATCATGGGGTGATACTTGGCCTAGAGCAAACTGATCTTGGAGGTTAATTCTCCTGCCACAATGGGCCATGGGTTCAATATCACCAGGAGTTGGATATCAGCAGGCTCAGCCATTCTGCCAACTGTGAGATTACCCAAAAACTGTATTAAAACAAAACTTCTTTAACTGACCAATTTCCAGAGGAGATCCCTTGTAATTCCATTGGGATGAGCTTGTCCAATAAAGATTTGCAGACAGTGGGTTCAGGTTTTCACAATAAAATACCTATTTAATGACAACCACAATTGAAGTTTATTGTCGAGAACCTTTATCTTTCTTTTGTGAAAACTTGGATAGGAAAGAAATGCATTAACCTCCAGGGCGGGGAGGTGGGACTTAGGGTTATTTCTCTCCTCATTTGTCAAAATGATATTATTATCCTTGAAAAAGAATAAGGGAAGGGTTAGGAGTGAGGGATCAAGCAGCTGCTAACAATAAAAATATACAGATCTGTACCTATGTGGGCCATAAATCTGGACAGGACCCATATTATCTGCCAGTCATGAAGCAATGGAGGCTAAACCAAGGAATATGCTGATGCTTGAAAGGTCAGAGAGCACAAGACAATATTAGAAACCATTTGATGTAGCAAGAGTGGAAGAAGGAAATAACTTCAATCAGATTCACAGTCAGGGCCAGATCCATGCATCATTCCAGGTGGAATGTGTAGAAGATAGATGGCCTTTTAGACTGAGCTCTTGTCTGGGTCAAGAGGGGAGGGAATGAAGACAGCAAATCCATGCTAGTCTTCAAGAAAGTTAACCAAAAAAGAAAAGACTAGGGTAATAGATACAGAGGAAAAGTTCCATTTAACAAGTCCTTTTACTTTGACACAATTTTTTACAACTATGTTAGTATCAATATCTACCCTTACCATTATCCTTTCCTTAAAAGTTTGTTGAGTACCATGAAATGGTATCTGTCCCCTACTATCTAATGGACCATATGCCTCCCTTCACAGAAAAATAACTGCTACCAATAGTCATGTTTCAGTTCACAATAAAATTCAGGTTAAGACATTTTTTCTGAGGCCTACATTTTTAGAACACTGGATTTTCTAACCTGTAGAATTTTAAGGGACAGCTAATAAGCTCCTTACATTTCCATCTCTGTTTTCTCTCCAGCTGACGGATTGGGAGTCTGAGACTGGGGAATTGGAGATTTCTTTAACTCCATTTTGATGCTCAGTTTATTAAACTATTCGTTTTAAAGAAGGGTAACATTAACCTCTCACAGCAAATAGTGCCTGTCTGTCAAACACTCTTGGTAGGATATCAGTCAGGGACTGAACGACACAGCTGCCACCCTAACTCCTGAGATTGAGTCAGTCCTGGTTACAAAGCTCCCTGGCAGGCAAGATGCCTGTCAAGTTTGCTAAAAAGAACAGCCAAGCTTGTACAATTTTGCAGTTTCTTTCTTTCTTTGGTGTATTTTTAGGTTGCCAGGAATTGATTTCCTCTTCTATACTTTATACATTTCTATTCATAAGCCTGGCATTACCAGACGATTTATTAAACTTCATTTTATTCGTATGAAATAGTCACTGCTCTGGAAAAGAGTGACTCAATAAAGTGCTCATCTTCCCATACATCTGGACTCCCAGCCAGAAAACAAGATGCAGTGTGCACAATGACCAATCAATGAAATGAAGAACATTTTGTGCAAAACAAAACTTAGTCTTGAAAAATCTAAACATTTCTCTTATAAGCCACTGATTGAAGGGATCTTTGCAATCAAAATGAAACCAGGCAAACCCATGGTACTAAAATTTTGATTAAGTAAGCCCAAATCTTCTTGTCTACATACTGTATAACTCGTAAGTGAGATGTTTTAATCAGTGAGGAGAGTGGTCTGGAGAAGAGGCTGTAGGTGGTGTTTGCTAACTAGCATGTTTTATTTATTTTTCTCTTATTGAACCTGTGCTATTTAATAAGATTATTATAATCTTTGGATTCCTGGCTTCTTGCCCAATATTTATCTCTACCACTAAAGATTTCCCACACCTACACAACAATAGCAGATGAATGCAAACTAGTTGGCTGGAGCTCTGCTTCATGGAACAGGGCTGAAGCTACAGACCAAACAGGTACATTATGTCTTACTTACAGCATTATTAAGGACTATGGCAAACCAGCCAAGAGAGCCATGCATACACATAAAGAAAATCAGAGAGTGTCAGTGGAAGGCTATGCAACTGCTTGTGGCATTGAGATCAGGGAGTGGTGCTTTTCTTTGGACTCTCCAATAGCCCTGAAACCTATTGTTATGGTTTCTTATATAAGTAATGGATGACTTGAACTTCTAGCCATGGGTGATGTTAAGAGGTCGATAAATTTTCTCATCTTAAAAAAATAAGATATAAAATCAGTCAAAAATGTCAAAAATTAACCAAAGGTAGAAAACAATTTGAGAAGCATTTATTTTTGAAATTTTTCTACAGCTTCATACAAGAACAGTGGGAATCTGTGGCCTTCTTCACAAGGACTTCTCCCACTTATCCTCCCAGCTCAGGCACTAAGAAGAGTAGTTTTATTAGCCTGATGTTGGACATGGAAACTGTTGACTTTGATGACAAAGTGGTTGACTCAACTGGGAAGTGGGTTAAAATACCATAGTTTTGTCCACTACAAGTAGCAAAGCCAGTAGAAAACAAAAGAAGAATATCTGTGGATTTTCCAAACTGAAATTGCAATCCCAGTTGTGACAAGCAGCAGGTCAATGAGAAATTATGTAAGGATATCCTAAATATGAGAGATCCATAGAAAGATTAGATAAGGTCTCCACACATTTGTGGTCTGTATGGAACCTATGTATTTGTGCAGGAAGACTACAGAGAGCCTGAAAGCAAGTGGATGCCAAGGCAGACTTGAGAATGGTAGAACTCTCCACTTCTAATCTGCAGGAACATCAGTTAGCAGATGGCAGAAGCCTTCAGGACTCAAGGTGTTTGAAAAAATCTGTCTGAATCTTGACTGACACCCTCCCACCTCTGACCAAATTAAGACAAAATGAACATATTCCCAGGTAAACAAAAACTGGAAAAGCTCCTAAAGATATGATCTACAAGCAGTGTAAGAAGCAGTCCTTTGGATTTAATTAAATAGTTCCAAGTGGAAACTAAAATACATAGGGAGAAAGGAAGAGCACTAAAAGTGGTAAAATGTTGGTTAATTAAAATAGTTTTTAATTTCATTATGTGTGTGTGTTCAGATATATGTGGGGATATGCATAAACAGCAGTAATAAAGAAGACGAAAGAATTGGAGCTATATTGTAGCAACATTGCTGTATTATACTGGAATGAAATTTATATTAACCCAGTGTAGATCTGTACACTGGAGACTACAAAACTTTGCTGTGAGAAATTTAAAGCTCTAAATGAAAGAGATATACCATGTTTATGGATTGGCAAACATTGTTGTTAATGTGGCATGTCTCCGCAGATTGATCTATTGCTTTTATTCAATCCCTATGAAACTTTAAGCAGTCTTTACTCATAGATATTGATAAGTTGACCCTAAAATTTCGTATAGGAAAGCAAAAGACTTAGAATAACCCAAACAATTTTGAATAAGAAATACAAAATTGATTAATGCACATTGACTGATCTTAAAACTAGCCATAAAGTTTTAGCAAACAAGAGAGTATGATATGAGAGTAAAGTTAGATCAATAGAACAGAATAAAGATTCCAGAAATAAACTCTAACCTTATGTTAAATTGATTTTTGACAAGGGGGCTAAGGCAATTCAATGGGAAAGGAAACTAATTTCAACAATTGCTGGAACAATTGGTTATTCTTGAGACAAAAAAATGAACTTAGACTCTTGGCTCTAATCAGGCACAAAATCTGCTTCAAAATAGAACATAAGCCTAAATGTTAAATATAAAATTTCTCAAAATAATAGAGGAAGATCCTTCTTTTTTTATTTTGATTCATTGTACTCAAATGGGGTGCAATTTTTGTTTCTCTGGTTATACACAAAGTAGAGTCACACCATTTGCGTAATCATACATGTACGCAGGGTAATGATGTTTGTCTCATTTTATTATCTTTCCTTCCCCCAAAACCCTCCCCACCCCTCGTTTTCCTCTATACAATCCATCCTTCCTCCATTCTTGCCTCCCTGTCCCCATTATATATCATCATCCACTTATCATAAAATCATTCAGCCTTTGGTTTTTTTGAATTGGTTTATGGATATTCCTTAGAAAACTTGGAATGGAACCACCATTTGACCCAACTATCCCACTCCTTGGCCTATACCAAAGGACTTAAAATCAGCATACTACAGTGATGCAGACACATCAAAGTTTGTAGCAGCTCAATTCACAATAGCTAGATTGTGGAACCAACCTAGATGCCCTTCAATAGATGAAAGGATAAAGAAACTATGATATACATACACAGTGGGGTGTTATTCAGCCATAAAGAAGAATAAAATGATGGAGCTTGCAGGTAAATGGATGGAGTTGGAGAATATCATGCTAAGTGAAATAAGCTGATCCTTCTTTGATTTATTCAATGTGACAGGATCTTGATGCATAGAAGAGTAAAATTGAAAGTTGAGCTTCATAAAAAAACTGTGAATTTTTGCTCTTCCAAAGAATGCTTTAGGAAAACTAAAATAGAAGCCATAGAGTGAAATAGAATGTTTGAAAATCATCTATGTGATAAGGGACTTGCATTCAAATTATATAAATAACTTACAACTCAACAATGTGATAAACAATCCACTGAACAAGTGGGCTAAAGACTTGACTATTTCACAAGAAAAAGACCTAAGATCATGAAAAGATACTCAACACCTCTAATAATCTGGAAAATGCAAATTAAAACCACATAGCCACTGAAATGGCTACAATAAAAAAGATTGAAAACATCAAGTGTTGGTTTGAATGTTACTCCTTGCTAGTGGTGACTTAGATGGTAGTCACCTGGATATGCTAATTACCCTGATCAGATCATTATACAATGTATACTTGTGTCCAAACATCACACCATACCCCACAAACATGTACAAGTATGTGTCAATTAAAAATAAAATTGAACACAAAGGAACACATTTTTTAAATTCCTTTTAGCTATATATATAAGAATACATTTTAATTGAATCACAAAAGCATGAAATACAATTTACTCTAATTCAGTCGCCAGCACTTGCCCCCACCACTTATCTCCTCCTTTATTCTTCTGATCTTTTTTGCCACTTATTTATGTTTTTTAAGTTAGTGTCTTATGGTTATACTTGAGGTTGGGATTCACTGTGCTATATTCATGGCTGTGCATATGAAAATTCTGTCAGATTCATTCCACCATTCTTCCCTTTTCCCATCCCTTCTTCTTCTTTTCCTATTCTTTTTTTTTATTTGTTTCAATTAGTTATACATGACAGTAAGTTGTACTTTGATACATCATATATAATGGAGTATAATTTCTCATTCTTCTGGTTATCTTCTTCCCTCTTAATCCCCTTTGTCTACTCTACTGAGCTTCTCTCTATTTTGATGAAATTCCCTCTCTCTCTCTCTCTCTCATCCCCCGCTTATTTTGGATTAACTTCTGTGTATCAGAAAAATATTTGACCTTTGACTAGTTGAGACTGGCTTATTTCACTTAGCAGGATATTCTCCAGTTCCATCCATTTACCAGCAAACGCCATGATTTCATTCTTCTTTACAGTTGAGTAATATTCCATTATATGTGTATACCAAATTTTCTTTGTCCATTCATCTGTTGAAAGGCAGTTAGGTTAGTTCCATAGCTTTGCTATTGTGAATTATGCTGCTATAAACATTGATGTGACTACATCTCTAAGGTATGCTAATTTAAAATCTTTGGGATAAATACTGAAGAGTGAGATAGCTGGGACATATGATGGTTTCATTCCTAGTTTTTAAAGGAATCTCCATACTGCTTTCCAGAGTGATTTTATTAATTTGCCCTCCCACCAACAAAGTATGAGTGTGCCTTTTCCCCATATCTTTGCCAGTATTTATTATTGTTTGTATTTTTGATAATTGCCATTATGATTGGAGTAAGATAAAATCTCATTATAGTTTTGGTTTGCATTTCCCTGATGACTGGAAATGTTGAGCATTTTTTCATATATTTGTTGGCCATTTGTATTTCTTCTTTTGAGAAATACCTGTTTAGTTCTTTTTCCCCTTTATTGATTGGGGTTAAAGTTTTTGAGTTCTTTGTATATCCTGGATATTAATGCCCTATCTGAGGAGCAGGTGGCAAAGATCTCTTATTTTGTAGGCTTTCTCTTCACACTCATAATTGTTTCCTTTGCTATAAAGAAGTTTTTTAATTTGATGCCATCTCGTCTATTGATATTTCAATTTTATTTCTGGCATTTTAGGTGTCTTGTTAAGGAAGTCAGTTCCTGTGTCAACATGCTGGAGTTTTGGGCCTATATTTTTCTACTAGCGCTTACAGAGTTTCTGGTCAGATTCCTAGGTCTTTGATCCACTACGAGTTGACTTTTGTGCAGAGTGAGAGATAGAGGTCAAATTTCATTCTTTTATATATAGATTCTCAGTTTTCCCAGCACCACTTGTTTAGAGGCTATCTTTTCTCCAATGAATATTTTTGGCACCTTTGTCTCATATCAGATAACTGTATTTATATGGGTTTTTCTCTGTGTCTTCTAATCTATTCCCCTGTTCTTCATGCCTGGTTTGGTGCCTGTACTATGTTGTTTTTGTTACTATAGTTCTGTAGTGTAATTTCAGGTCCAGTATTGTGATGCCTCCTCCTCTTTGCTCTTCTCACTAAGGATGACTTTGGCTATTCTGGGTCTCTTATTTTTCCAAATGAATTTCATGACTGCTTTTTCTAGTTATGTGAAGAATGTCATTGTATTTTGATGGGGATTGCATTGAATCTGTATGGCACTTTTAGTAGTATGACCTTTTGACAATATTAATTCTGCCTATCCAAGATCATGGGAAGTCTTTTTACATTCTAAGATCTTCTTCAGTTTCTTTCTTCAGTGTTCTATAGTTTTCATTGTAGAGCTCTTTCACCTCTTTTGTTAGATTGATTCCCAAAGTTTTTTTGTTTTTGTTTTGTTTTGTTTTTGAGACTATTGTGATGGGATCGTTTTCCTAATGGCTTTTTCAGCAGATTCATTATTGTAGTATAAGAATATGATTGATTTATGAGTGTTTATCATGTATTCTGCCACTTTGCCAAATTCATTTATGAGCACAAGAAGTCTTCTGATAGAGCTCAAAAAATAATAAAAAGTTTTTAAAACAAAAAAAAAATTTCAAAAGTTAAAAAGGGTAGTCTCTTAGACAAAAGCTTGGTGGTTTCTTAAAAAGTTAAGTGAATGCTTAACATATGAGCCAGCAATTTCACTCCCAGGTATCTTCCCAAGAGAAATGAAAACATCTGTCCTCAAAAAGTTTTGTCTGAAAATGCTTATTACAGAACTATTCATGGTAGCTAAACACTGGGGCAAACGAAATGCTTGTCAACTGGTGGAGGCATGACAAATATGTAGAAGATTCATACAGTTGAACAGTACTCAGCAATCCAAAGAAGTAACTACATGGATGCAACACACACAAATGCATCTCAAAAGCAGCCAAAGGAGTTCTACATAAATACTGTATATTGTATGATTTAAATTATATGAAAATTCTAGAAAAAGCAAAACCATAGAAATTGAAGATAGATTAGTAGCTGCCTGAGACTGGGTGTGAGAGTGAGGGTTGACTGCAGATGGGAACTGGGAAATCTGGGAACTGATAGAGTGCTCTTACTTTGGGTTAACAGGATGGTTGCACAACTGAATAAATTTACTAAAAATCATTGAACGTATGCTTAAAATGTTACATCAGTGGCTCAGTGGTTTAGCACTCGTGGGTTCAATCCCTGGTACCCACCCTCCAAAAATGTTATATCAATAAGACCATTTAAAAAACCAACAGGTATTTATCAAAGAAAAAATAGAAAGTGCAGGAAGAAAAATTTCTTACCTACAGTCTCATCACTTTGGTTTATTTATCTCCATGTATACCAGAATGTGTCCATTCAATTACTGTGATTGGATTTTTAAGTTGTTTCTATTCTTTCATCAGTAACTAATATTAAAATAAACATCCTTACTTTTTGTTTGCATGTCTGATTAATATCTCAGGATAAATTTGCACGATTAGATTAAGTTAGTCAGTCAATTAATGTAATAATTTTCTATTGCTGTGAAACAAATTGCCACAGACTTATCAGCATAAAACAACATATATAATTTTTTTTAACCACATGAATTCTGTGGGTCGGTGCACCAGGCAGGGCTTCACTGGGCTCTCTGCAGTCTTCGAAGTGCTGACCAGGATGGCATCTCATCTGGAAATGTGGATCTTTCCGAAGTTTACTGTGTTTTCCTTTTGATTTAAGGATCACTCCTCAACTCCTAGAAGTCACTTGCTATGTTTTATCTTTCCATTGCTGTGATACCTGAGAAAAACAACTTATAAGGAGAAAAGTCTATGTGAGCTCACAGTTTCCGAGGTTACAGTCCATAGTCAGTTCACTCCATTGCTTTTGGACTTGTAGTGAGACAGTATGTCTTGCAGAAGCTTGTGGTGAGAGAGGCTGCTCACCTCACAGTGAATGTGAAGTGAAAGAGAAAGAGGAAGGAGCTGGGGTCCAAATATGCCCTTCAAGGTGACAGGCTCAGTGATCTAGCTTCTTCCCACTAGGCCCCACCTCCTAAACTTTTCACTACCTCTAGATAACACCACAGGCTGGGGACCAAGCTTTTAGCATGTGGGCCTTTCAGGGGACATTTAAGCTCCAAATGATAACACACACTGTTCCCTGCCATGGCTATCTCCACAATATGATAGTTTGTGTCTTTAAGGCAAAAAAGAAAGCATCTATGCTGGGGAGTGATATTTGCCAAATTATATTGTTATATTGTGTGCATGTATGAATATATAACAACAAATCCCATCATTATGTACAACCATAATGCACCAATAAAAAAATGTGGACGGAAAAAAGAAAAGAAAGAAAGCGTCTGATGCTCCTTCTTGTCACTGACTCAAACAACTGTTTCTAAAGGGCTCTTTTGAGTAGACCAGCCTCACTAAGGATAGTTTTCCTTTGGACTTAATGTCAACCAATTAGGAACCTCATTACATTTGGAAAATTGTTTCACCTTTGCCAGATACTGTTACCTAATCACAGGAGGGTTATTCCATTATGTTCACCATCCCACCTTCAATCAAAGGGAATAGATTTTGCAGGTGAGCATATGAGGAGGTGGAAACTTGGGGACCATCTGAAGTCTGCCTAGCACAAAGAATTTGCACATTGTTAAGATTATGATTCAAATTGCCAAATTTCATGAAGGACATTTATATCCCCACAATATAATGCTAATTTTCCCACATTGAATATTATCATTATGCTTAATCTTTGTCAAAGGTAGCAAATGTTGTTGGTTTGGGATTATTGAGAGTGGATTGTGTCAATGAAAGAAATGTTGAATTTTTTGACTAATAGTAAACTTATTATGGACTTTAGCAAGTATTACATTTCCTTTGCTAACTATTTGTTCCTTTATTTCAACTGTTTTTCTCTGGAGGAAATTCTATTACTCACTGTTTCATAACCTCACTTTCTTTTTGGGGGGGCGGGGGCAGATACCAGGGATTGAACTCAGGAGCACTCGACCACTGAGTCACATCCCCAGACCTATTTTGTATTTTATTTAGAGACAGGGTCTCACTGAGTTCCTTAGTGCCTCTCTTTTGCTGAGGCTGGCTTTGAGCTTGCAACCCTCCTGCCTCAGCATCCTGAGCCACTGGGATTATAGCCATGTGCCACTGTACCAGGCTCATAACCTCACTTTCTACATTAATAATATTAAGTATTTATGGTTAATATAACATATTTTCTTTTGAAGTATTTTATTTTTAATTCATTGCAGTGACTTATGGCCATTTAAAATTTTTGACTTTGATAATCAGATCTATTAGCTATTATAATTTCATTTGTTGTTTTTATGCTTTAACAGGTTTTTCTAAGCTTATTTCTACATTAGCAGTCTATTGGTGGAGGTATTAATGTCCCTCATAATATTTGGCAATTTGGGCCAAGTAAAATTTTCTGTTTTCATTGCAGAAGACATTCAGAAACTATCCAGTAGGAAATAATGTACAGATGTTTCAGATAATGCAACACCCATTGAGCTTTCGATTGTTATGTAAACCAATTCTTAGCCTAAGGTATTCAGTTAGAGAGGTGAATGTATCATTCCTTCAAATGACTATGTTGAGGGACATTCATTACCTCACTCTCTTAACATCCCAGGTGTCAGTTCCAGTCTTGTCTCTTCATTTCTTAACTTTGGGCTATCAAACTACAGCTCTGTGAAGTTTGAAAACTGAGGACAAAACCAGGTTTTTCTAAAACATTTAGTTTGATCTTGAATTTTATCACCATTTCTTTGTACTATTTCCATGTTGTAGTTAATATTTTCATTTTAATCTGGAGTCTAAAACACGTCATTAAAAACAAATACTTTAGATAACTGAGGCAATAATACCTTTCAAGCAAGATCACTCTCCTGGCTGAATTACAAAACAATGAAGAAATGTTTCCTTGACAGAAACAACATCACTTTATGATTTATCCATGAAAAAGGAGTCTTAAACACCTCCTTCATTTATAGATGAGTGAATCAAAATAAAAGCATATAAGTAAGTTCATTAAACTCTCCTTGAAGTCTCAGCACCAAATGTCCTCATCTAACATGAGAAAGTCAAGCTGGTTGATCTCTAGGGCCCTATTCAAATCTCACACTGAGTGTACTTGGTGTCTGACTCAGGATTTTCTGCCTACATTTTTTCTTTGCCTCTTTCAAACTCCCAGTTCAAACTCTAACCTTCAGGTTCCCCTCTCTTAATTTTCAGATTCCTACTGTGCATTTTTGTAAAGCACTCCATTATCATTTCCAAATCAATTGTCCAAAACCAAATTGCTGCTGACCCTCTGGAACCTCCTGTTTTCCATATTCTTTGGATTTGTACCTCTCCCTTCCTGGCGTGTAGGCATGAACGATTTTTCATCTTTCTCTCACCCCATATCTAATCAATGCCTAAAGTCAGAATACTTATCCACTGCTATATCTATCACCTTGCCTTTCAATTTCTCCCAACATTTTAGTTCAGGTTCCCAATATGTCTCTTCAGAACTCAGTGTTTAAATTCTTTATATTCTTCATCTTTCCTGATAGCCTGGATTCAAAACACTGTAGCTAGGCTAACATCGCAAGTAATTCCCTATTTTCTATTAAAATTAGGAAAAAGCTGTGGAGACTGGTAATGAATCCCCTCTAGGTCCCAGCCTAGCTTTCCAAACTTTGATAGTTCTTCCCTGCTTATGACAGGGTCTAGCCACCTGATACACTTGCTATTTCCTAAACATGCCTTATATTTTGCCAATTCCTTGAATTTAGGTTTGATTTTGAAATTTTAATTTCAGTATTTAAAATTTCTATAAATGTTTGGGATATCTACTTGAACACAAGAAAAATTAGTACTAATTTTAAATATCCTACTTCCAAAAACCTCAATATTTCTTCTTACTGGGTCCAAAATGAAATAACTCATTCCTCAGTATCCACGGTGGGATGGTTCCAAAATGCCCTTCAGATTAAAAAAATCCAAGGAGACTCATGTCGCTTACATAAAATGGTGTAGTATTTGTATATAATCTACACACATCTTCCCATAGGCTTCAAATCATCTCTAGATCATTTACAATACTCAACTCAATGTAAAAACTATGTAAATCATTATACCACATTGTTTAGGGACTAAGGACAAGAAAAATCTGTACATGTTTGGTAGAGATGCAATATTTTTCCAAATATTTTCTCCCTGTGGTTGGTTGAATTCATGAATATGGAACCTGAAGATGGAGAGGGCTGACTATATTCCATGTCATTGACATACAATAGAGCTTTGTAAAAAAATAACAAAATGCCAGGCTGGGGATATAGCTCAATTAGTAGAGTGCTTGCCTTGCAAGCACAAGGCCCTGGGTTCAATCCCCAGCACCGCAAATAATAATAATAATAATAATAATAATAATAATAATAATAATAAAATGCCTACCCATAAGACAATGAGGACTGAGTGTGTAAAAGATGGATGGAGATGTAAAGCTCCAAGTCCACCATGGTAGCGTGAAGGACACCACGGATTCTGTTTCAAAGCATCTCTGAGCCTGCTGATAGCACGAGCAAAGCTCACCCTCCTAAGCTGAAAAAACTTATGGGTAAGAAGTTATCATTGAAATTAAATGGTGGCAGACATGTCCAAGGAATATTTCAGGGGTTTGGACCCCTTATGAATCTTGTGATAGATGAATGTGTGGAGATGACTACTAGTGGGCAACAGAACAATACTGGAATAGTGGTAATATGAGGAAATAGTAGTATCATGTTAGAAGCCTTGGAATGAGTATAAATAATGGCAGCAGAGAAATCTGTGTCCCCCCTCCAGAGGGCCTGTTTAACTATGACATAAATATTGGGTCACGTACATTTTCATATTAAACTTTTCGTTAAATAAACTTTTTAATAACAAAAAAAATAAAGATGAATGGATTCTTGGAAGCCTCTGGGAATAACCAAAATCTGTTGTTTAACAGGACCTGGTCAAGCATTCATTCAACAAACAAGTTTCTAGTACCAGCAACATGTGATGTGCTGGGTCCTTGTTATTTAAAAATGAAAACGGTCCTGTTTTACAGGAACACAGTCTAGGAGTCGATACACGTGGGCAACCAAGTACAATAAAAGGTAACAGGTCCTGTGATAGAAATAATGCATTGCATTGTAGGCCTGATCTAACAGGGAAAAGCAGAGGAAGCTTATAGATAAAGTACATAGATAAAGTACATCCCTTGGGCTTCCTATGAAAAAACTAGAATGTTCACCAGAGTGGACCAACAAGGAACCAACACAACCAAAGCCACAGAACCACAAATGAGATGAAGGTATTTGGCAGAAACATAAATAATAGGGAGAATTTAGAAGTTAATATATAAGACAAACCTTATCAAAATTAGAGTTGGAAAGCAAGGTCAGTTACCTATAGAAAGGGCACTTGTATTATTTACAAAGGTGTCCAGAAAAACAATTGCTGATATTATCGTCATTATTAATGATTATCAGGATCTCACTCTAATTAGTGGGTTCTATTTATTGATCACTTTTTATCATCACTATGGTAAATGATTCACATTGACAAAGAAACTGAGTCAAAAAACTCACTTGTCCAAAGCAACATAACTGTTAAGTATTGGAGCCAAGATTTGAATTCAGGTCTACATAATCTCAAAGCGAATTATGGGTAACACTGCAATCCATCTTTAATCTGTGAAGCATCAGAACATTTTATATAAATTAAATTATTATATTGTTAAACTTGAACTGGGCTCTGGTCCTGAAACAGCCTGACAAGAGTATACAGTTGTACTGTCCAATTCAACAGCCACTACCTACACCAAAAAATAATAGCTATTTAACAATTGACACTCTAAGTCCTCAGTTGCAGTAGCCATGTTTAATGTATACAGTAACCACATGTGTCTATTGGTTGCTGTATTGGGCAATGCAGAAGGAACATTTTCAACATCACAGAAAGTTCTTTCAGGCAGCCCTGGCATGGAGGGTGCATTGGAATGGGCAAGGAGAGTAAAGAGACCATTAGCTAGGACAAGTGAGGAAAGATTAGAGAAAAAATTAAAACACCTATAGTAGAGAATTAAAGCAATGTTTCCCAACAAGTGACTGCCCACCCTCATTCCTTCAAAGAGCAGCTTCCCCATTGCCTGGGAATTTGTGAGAAATGCAAATTCTCAGCCCCACCCCAGATACACTGAGTCAGAAACTCTGGGAATGGGGCCCAGCCATCCTATGCTGTAATGAGCTCTCCCAGGAACTCTAATGTTCACTAAAGTGTGAAGACCATTTAGAGGAGGGGACAGATTATAAAGTATGGCACAGAAATGTAGATGGCTTTGAGGCTAAATGAGTGGAATAAAAGGGACAATGAATCTGAGAGAACCCCAGGTGTGTTGGTAAACTGAAAAGGAGAAACACATCCAGGAGGGAAAGGTAATAAATTTGAGTTTGAATTCTGAAAGAACATTCAAGTATCATTATATTATTGGAAGTGTCAGTCTAGAAATTAAAAGAAAATTCTGGGATAGAGATACATCTTTATCATTGCCAGGATTTGGGCAGCAGATGAGCCAGAATTGGATGGGCTTGGTAGCTCTCAATATTTTTACCCACTCGAATGATATCATCTGTGTGTCTATCAAGTCTGAGATATGTGTCTAGACTTCCACTTCATTTTCCACACTCTAGTTCCTTTTTTTTTCTGATTCATCGAGGGCTTTCCAAATGCAGTTGAGTCAGATAGCCTTGAATACATTCTATTTTTAAAAGTAAATGATTAATATGCATTGTTATTCTGTTAGTAGTATTTATAACTTGTCAAACAGGATACACAGAATCCTAAAGTATAGAGTGAAAAGAGAACAGGTGACAAGAGCATTTCTCCCCAACATTGGCGTGTGGGCTACATATAGGAACCAGGAAGAGGTAAGCAAAGAAATGGTCTGCGAGGCAGGAGAGTGTCCTGCAAGTACAGAGAAGAGGATTTTATTTTATTATTTTATTTTATTTTATTTTATTTTATTTCATTTTATTTCATTTTATTTTATTTTATTTATTTATTTTATTTTTTGGTACCAGAGTCACTTAACCACTGAGGCCCATCTCCAGTCCATTTTTATTTTTTATTTTGCGACAGTCTTGCTAAATTGCTCAGAGCCTCAAGAAGTTGTTGAGGCTGGCTTTGAACTTGTGATCCTTCTGTCTGAGCCACTGGGATTACGGGTATGCAACACCACGCCTGACTGAGAAGAGTACTTTTGAGAGGGTGATGGACACTGTCAGATTTCAGAGGAATCAGAAAGATGAGACTCTGGACTTGGCTATTAGAAGGCATTGTCATTCAAGTTTTTGAAATCATTTCTGTGGAATATCTGGGGATGACGTAGCAGATCAACAAAGAAGTTGCTGTGATTTGAAGAATAAGTAGGAGGTGAGGAAATGGAGGCAGCAAGGGGAGATTTGTGCTTTGTACTGCTACTAGTCGACAGCAGAGTTGCCTTATGTTCTCAGTATCTTCCAGAGAACTTAGTGAAATGGCTTCTCTATCTTTACACTTACTCTCCTCCGATTCCCTGTGATTCCCTGTGTAAGTGCGGCGTGAAGGGGCTGCCATCTGATAGACCGCACTTCTCCATGCACTGATGTATCTCAGCTGCTCCTAGAAGAGGAGCTCACAGAATTCTTTCCTCCACCTAGTGTGGTATTCTTCCTCTGGGATTCTTCTCTATCCAATCTTTACAAGTCTTGCTTGGCCTGTCCCACACTCCCCAGTGACATTTCTGAATCCTCAAAGAAAGTCTAGCTTAAGCTTTAAAGCGAAGATCTCTACAAAATCACCAATTGTATAGTCCCTTAATTGAACTGGACTGAATCCATCCTCAACACCCATTCTGCATTCTGCAAAGTAGGTAGGGAAGTATCAAGCTTGCTTTGCTGGTGGAAAATAAGGTTCTATTACTTGCCCAATGTCTCCACTCCTCCTTAGTCACAAAGAAACAACCCAAACCTATTATTGGTACTAATGCCTTAATTGCACAATTTTTTCCATTAAGGATTTCAGGTAGAAGGCATCTAAAAAATAATAAGAGTAAAATGTCAAAATTCAATGATAAAAGAACATAGATATTCAGCTGTTACATCTCTCCATAATTGGCATAGTTTAGCTTTAAATTTAGCTCTAAGTTTTTTGGCAGTAAAACAAAAAGGCAGACACTGTCAATTATGCAGTTCCTGTTTTCAAAAAGAAACTACAGTACATCCTTGTCTAAGTTCCAAAGGAAACTTCAGGCCCATGTCTTCACATAGTATTTCTCTAAACAAGTGTAGTAAAACATTTCTCATGATGGCCTTTAATGCTTTCTTTTGGTAAAACTTCATTTAAACCCTTAAGTTAAAACAGACTTTGCAACACAAGTATAGCTACTTATTCACTGATACTGATCACAGTTACCACAGGGATATAAAAGGTTATGTCAGACTGGATCACACTGTTCACAGTTGTGACTAAATTCTATGTACTAATTAGCATGGATTAGGACAGTGTACTCCCTTCTCAATAGATCTAAAAATCAGGAAACCTTTCTAGGTGTCTATACATTTGTATACACAAATAGACACACACACAACACAGACACACACAAATCTCAAAAAGAATTAAAAAACAGAGTTCCTTTCAAAACAAGAAACTAAATTGTCTTGGGTTTTTAGGAAATGCTAATTGGCTTAAGTGAAATGTCATATTATTCTAAGATGTTCTTGGAATAAGTATACATTAAGGTAATTGGAATATAAGTAAAGTTGTGGGGGGACATTTAAAAAATAATTAGAGCAGATGTTCTAACCACCTCCCCTAACTCTCAGGTGCCAAAGATCATTAACACCTTGAATTAATCACAAATCCCTATTTGATGCTAATAAGACTATACAAAAATGGTTTCTTCCCTTACAAGAAGTGCCAAATGAGCCGTGCAGTCAATGTTGTATTCGTGTCTTTTGTTAGGTAATCTATACATGGATATCCAGTCACTGTATTATCACAATGTTCCCAGGGCATATTTGTTCTTTTAAAACCAAGGACATGTATATAGAAAGTCTGTCTGTTGAAGTGCATTTAATGAACACCTGCTGGCCTCAGAGTCCTGAGCAAGGCACTGGTCCAGAATACTAAAGAAACAAGCCATTCTCTCTGTCTGCAATTTAAAATGTGACCAGAGAGACAAAATATATACACAAGTTACACAACTAAAAGCACATGCAAAATAATACCTTGCATAATCAATGACACTAAACCACACCCAGACACCAAGACAGAAGGTAATTCTGTGATACCTCTGAAGAGTCAAGTGGTGACCACCATGCCCATCGATGGATACAAAAATGATGTAAAATAGCACCCGGATGTAGGAGACAATATTAAATACAGTAATAACTACATTATATCTGTTGTCCAGGGACATGGGCAGGTGAGTCAAATTATACTAAGTTCAAATGAATTCCCATTCCTAAAGTTACACATTGTCTTATTTTAGACTAGTAGTTTGTGTCAATTAAGTTCTTACTTTACCAAGGGGTGATGGAAAAGAATGTAGATTTTGGAATTACAGATGAATATTGTTATCCTGTAAATATGAGGTTGAGCCCCAGAAACAACATTTTCAGTGTTGTCCTCAGGACAGTTACTTCAAGGATGCCAATGTGAGAATCACTGTCTAGGGCACTAACTCAAGACCAGCCCATGTGTGACACAAAGGGGTCACTAAGTGCAAAGTGTTCCCAACCACTGTTAGTAAATATACATAGAATGTAATAAGAATTCTGGAAAGATCCCACCAAAGGTCAAAATGCCATGCAAAGCAGGAAAGAGATAACGTTTTAGTTTGTAAAATTTTGCATTGGATACCCATTCAAAACACATGTACAAACCTGCATAGAAAAATATGATTAATTTATTAATGAGTAGACTTTACTAGATGATTATATGTTGTTTTATAAAAAAATTATTTAATTAGACTCATTGAACTTAGAAAGGAGTACAGTATAAATTCAAAGGGTGCTGATAAAGAGAATTGTTTGCATTAGATTTGATACCTGATAATTTTCATCGAATGTATTTTGAGTTCCAAAAAAAGAATTGTTATTCTTTATTATTCATCAGGCCTCAATTAAATGTATTTGTTCTCTCAGATTAAAGACTATAATCATATTCTGTAAAACCTCATGCCATGCTGTTATTAATTATATGTATTTTAAAACTTTGCAAATATGAGATCTTCTTGCCCCAGGCATTTTACATGAGTCATTATTAATTTTGTTCAGAAGAAACTCAGAAAACATGAGAAATTTACTCACTTTCTCAGAGCAAATGAATATGAGTGCAAATTGACTATTGGTTCATTCATCTGGATGAAATTAAATGTTCACCATACATTTTCAGGGCACAGTGTCCTGCATTGTGTGGGAACAAATTGGGTATACAATTAGAAATATATAGCACAGACACTAACTGATCACTCTTTTCATGCCACGTCTATCTCCCAGAATCATCATTTTTCATTATTTCTATAATTTCAACTATAAACCTGGTTGAAACTAAGAAAAAGTAGCCTGAGTTTTCTTATTGAATAACCTTAAAGTGATTTTACAACTCTTGTTTTAGGAAATAAAAATTCGATCATCAAATAATTTCAAATATAAATAAAAATGGAAAGTTATGGAAGACCCAAGGTAATTTAGAGAGAGTAGTATGGAAGATTAAATTTGGCTAAGAATAGAGTTTCTGTTGTAAACAGGAATGGGAAATGGGACTGTAAAGCAGACTGAGCCAAATCAGCAGAATTTAAAAGCCTAACACATGGATGACCCTCAAGAATCAGGTGAAAACACTTGAAAACTAAGTGACTTCACAAAAGCGCATGGATCAAAAATGAAGTCTCATGAAATTTTTCAAAATACATTCATCTAAATAAAAATGAAAATACCACATATAAAGGCTTATGGGACCCAGCTATAGTAGTGCTGAGGGGAAAGTTTATTGCACTAAATATGCCTCCATTTCATACTGAAGAGTGAAAAATATCTCCCCTTAATTAAAAAAAAAAAAAATAGAAGAAGAGCACAATAAAACCAAAATGACAAGAAGGAAGAACATTACAAAGATAAGAGCAAAAAGCATTATAATTGAAAATTTTAAAAAATAGAAGCTGGGCATGGCAGAACATGCTTATAATCCCAGTGACTCAGGAGGCTGAGGCGGGAGGATCACAGGTTCAAAGCCAGCATTGGCAACTTAGCAAGGCTATAAGCAACCTCGTGAGATGCTGTCTCAGAATAAAAAAGAAAAAAAGAAAAGAGAGAGAGAGAAAGAGAAAATTGATGAAACAGAAAGTTGATTCTTTGAAAACAGTAATGAATTCAACGAATCTTCAGCAAGACTGACCAAAATAGAGGAAGAGAGAGAGAGAGAGAGAGAATACCTATATCAGGAGTGTATCAGGAGTAAAGCAGAGCATCACTACAGACCCTGCAATGTCCAAAGGATGACAAAGGAATTTGGCATTATCATTACACTCATATATTTGACAATTTAGATGAAATGGAACAATTCGTCAAAAATCACAAAGTACACCAATTCACCCAATACAAACTAGGTTTTTTGAATAGACCTATATTTACAAATTATATTGTTAGTAAATTTGTACTCCAAAAAAGAACTCTCCATGACTAGATGAACTTACTAGAAAATAATGCCAAATATTTAGTATTAGAAGAACTAATACTAAATCTACACAGTCTTTCAGAGCACAGGAGAAACATTTTCCAACTCATTTTATAAAGCCAGTATTAGTCTGACTCCAAACTAAAGAAAGTACAAAAAAAGGGAAATTTTAGACCAATATCCCTCATGAACATTGATGCAAAAATTCTTAGCAATATATTAGCAACTAGAATTTGGCAAGATATAAAAAAGGATTATACACCATGACTAAGTCATCTTTAATCCAAAGATACAATTTTGGCTCAATATTTGAAAATCAACCAATGTAATCAAACTGATTAACATGCTAAAGAAAAAAAATGATGTGCTCTTTAGTTCTATGTGTCAACCTGACAAGTTCATAGGATTCCTAGATATTCAGTTGAATATTATTCTGGGTATATGGTGAGAGTGTTTTTTGGATGAAGTTAACATTTGAATAATTTGCATGAGTAAAGCAACTTGCCTTCCCCAGTCTGGGTGGACCTCATTCAATACAATGAAGTCCTGAGTGGAACAAAAGTTTGAGTAAGATGTGATCCTACAATATGTATAATCAGAAAAATGAGAGGTTACACTCCATTATGTATGATCTACCAAAATGTATAAATGCATTCTACTGTCATATACAACAAATAAATAAATAAATAAAGATATAATTATTTATCACTACCTATCCTTAAACTGGAACATCAATTCTCCTGCTTTTAAACTCAAATGTGACCTGGCATGGTGGAGCATGCCTGTAATCCCAGAAACTAGGGAGGCTGAGGCAGGAGGATCACAAGTTCAAGGTGAGTCTCAGCAAGTTAGCAAGGTCCTAAACAACTTAGCAAGACTCTCTCTAAAAATAAAAAATAAAAAGGACCGGAGATGTGACTTAGTTGCAAGAGTCTCTGAGTTCAATTCCTAGTACAAAAAATAAAAATTAAAAAATAACTCATGTGTACTGAAACTTTACAACATTGGTACTATTGATTCTCAGTGATTCTCAAGCCTTCAGACCTGAGCTAGACACCATCAGTTGTCTTGGGGAAAGACATGAATATCCAGGTACAGAAGACATTTAGAAATCCAAATAGACATGAATAGGAAAAAAAAAAAAAATCTCTCCATGACGTATTAAGCTACCAAAAGTACAGAACAAAAAAAAATATTAAAAACTATAAGAGAGAATAACCAAGTCACCTACAAAGGCAAATACATCAAAAAAACAACAGGTTTCTCAGCAGACACTCTCAAGGCCAGGAGGAAATGGAAAGATACATTTCAAGACCTAAAAGAAAAATAACTGCTAGCTTGGATTACTATACCCAGCAAAGAATCTAAAGAGAAATAGACTTTCCATGATAAGTATAAGCTATAAGAATTAATGGTTACTAAACCATAATTATGAGTATTTAAAGGAATTCTACGAGAGGAAGCAAGAAAACCACAATCACAAGAGCACAGGAAAGAATAATTCTCACTGAAGAACTTGATAACCAAATGAGAATTAGGAAAGAATCAAACATTATTAATTCAGTAAAACATCAGACTTCTAAGATGAATAAGGAAGAAACAAACAGATTATTCAAATAAACCAGAAGAAAAACAACAAAATGATAGGAACCATTACACACCTTTCAATAATAACCCTGAATGTAAATGGTTTAATTATTCAATTAAAAGATGCAGACTGAAGGAGTATATTAAAAACAAGATGAAACCATTTTTCCTTGCAAAAGATTTAGCTCATTGAGAAAGACATACATAGCCTGACAGTAAAAAAATGGAAAAATTATATTCCAAGCAACTGGAATCCAAAAGCAGCAGAAGTAGACATACTCATATTCAACCAGACATTATGCCAAAATTGGTCAGAAGAGACAAAGCAGGTCACTAGATTGATAAAGGAAACAATCCAACGAAAAGATAAAACAATTGTAAATATATATGCACCAAATGACAGAATACCCAGTTTTATAAAACAAACAATATTGAACATAAAGGAAGAAAGAGACCCTAATACAATAAAAATAGGTGACTTCGACATGCAACTTTCAACAATAGACAATTTGTTCAGACCAAAAATCAACAAAGAAATATCAAATTTAAATCACATGGTAGATCAAACAGTAGATCAGATATTTATAGAACCTTTCAAACAACACCTGTAGAATCCACATTCTTTTCATCAACTCATAGAACCTTTTTCAAAATTGATCATATTTTAGGTCATAAAGTCTTAGCAAATACAAAAATATTGAAATATTTCCTTGAATTTTATCAGATCATAATGGAATGAAACTAGAAATCAATAGCAAGAGATACTACAGAAACTATACAAAGCACATTGAAATTGAACAATACAGTTTTGAATGAACAGTGGATTATTGAAGAAATGGGGGGGTAAAATATTCTAAAATCAAGTGAAAGTGGAAATAAAACATACAAGAATCTCTGGAGCACAGAAAAAGCAGTAGTAAGAAGGAAGTTGAGAGCTATGAGTACCTATGTTAAAAAAAAAAAAAAAAAACTAACATATCTTGAATAAATAACCTACTGATACGTCTCAAGACCTTAGAAAAACAAGAACAAATCTAACCCCAAAACAATAGAAAGAAAGAAATAATAAAGAGGAAAGTAGAAATAAATAGAGATTTTAAAAACAATACAAAGGATCAATGAAACAGTTTGGGAATTTGGTTCATTAAAACCAGAGAAAATTTACAAACCTTTAGCCAAACTAAAGAGAAAAAAACCCAAAGAAAATAAGAGATACCACTGAAATTCACAGTATCATTTTGGAATATTTTTTAATTATATGCCAAAAATTTGCAAAATGTAGAAGACAGTTTCTAGATACATATGACCTGTCAAAATTGAACCAAAAATAGATCAATAACAAGCAATGATATTAAAGTATAAGAAAAATTCTCCCAAAAAAGAACATCCCAAAACTGCATGGATTCACTGCTGAATCTACCAGACTTTTAAAGAATTGATAGTTGTGCTCCTGAAACTGTTGCATAAAATAGAAAAGGAAGAAGACCTTCCAAACACATTCTATAAAGCCAGCATTATGCTTCTACCGAAACATAAGGACACAACAACAACAAAAAAAGAAAACTAAGGAAAAATATCCTTGATGAACACAGATGCAAAAATCCTCAATAACATACTTAAAACTTGATTCACCTGCACATTTAAAAGATCATACACCATGATCAAGTTGTTTTCATTCCAAGAATGCAAGAATGTTTCAAGATGTGCAAATCAATAAACATAATACAGTACAAAAAATAGAATCAAGGTTAAAAATCACATGATCTCAATAGATGCAGAAGAAAACCTTTGACAAAATTAAATATCCATTCATGATAAAGGACTTGAGGAAACTAAGTCTAAAAGGATAATATCTTAACATTTTTTCAAGTGCTATATACAATAAACCTATAGCCAACATCATATGAATGGAGAAAAATTGAAAGCATTTCTTCTGAAATCAGGAATGAGATAAGGGTTTCCACTCTCATTGCAAGATAATACTTGAAACTTTCCACAGAACAATCAGGAAGAGAAAGAAACAAAAGGGATACAAATAGAAAAAGAGATGTCAATTATCTCTGCATATGGTATGATTCTATACCCAGAAGACCTTAAAGACTCCATCAAAAGATGATCAGGACTGAAAACAAATTTAGCAAAGTAGCAGATAAAAAATCAGCATACAAACATCAGTAGCTTTCCTATGAACCAATAATAAACTCACTGAGAAAGAAATTAGGGGAAAATTTTTCATTCACAAAGCCTTTTTTAAAAAAACTAAGAATAAGCCTAACCAAAACAGTAAAATACTTCTACATTAAAAATTACAAGAACACTAAAGAAAGAAATTGAAGAAGACACTTGAAAATGGAAAGCATCATTAACATTGTTTAAGTGGCCATATTACTGAAAATGATACAGATTCAAAGATCCCCAACAAAATACCAATGACATTCATTACAGAACTAGGAAAAAAAAAACCTTAAGTCTGTACATAAGAAAAAATGTCACTGAATAGCCAAAATAATTCTGAGCAAAAAGAGCAATGCTACAGCAATCACAAACCTGATTCCAGAGTATACTACAGGTCCACACTTTAAAAAAAAAAAGTATGGTATTAGCATGAAAAACAGATACATAGACCAATGGAATAGAATAGAGGACCAAGAAATAAACCCATGCAACTGCAATCATTTGATTAACCTCAACGAAGGTGCCAAAACATAACATTGGAAACAAGAGAGCCTCTTCAACAAGTGGTGCTAGAAAAACTGAATATCCACATGTAAAGGATTAGAACTAGATCTCTGTTTCTCACCCCATACAAAAAAGTAACTCAAAATGTATTCAGTTAATTCAATGTTGATTCGATTGATTCAAAGACCTTAATGTAAGACCTTAAATTCTGAAATGAATAGATGAAAACATAAGTGAAACACTTCAAGACATTGGCACCAATGATGATTTCCTGAATAGGACCCAATATCCTAGGGGAAAAAAAGCAAGAGTCAATAAATGGGATTACATCAAATTAAAAAGCTTCTGCACAGCAAAGGAAACAATCCACAGAGTTGAGAAAACAGTCGACAGAAGACAGTCTACAGAATGGAAAAAACATCTTTGCCAGTTTTTCTTCCGACAGAGGATTAATATTAAGAATATGTAAAGAACTTAAAAAGTTAATGATAAAAGAACAAGTAACCCAATCAGTAAATGAGAAAATTATCTAAACAGGCACTTCCCAAAGGGAGAAAGGCAAATAGCCCATAAATGTATGAAAAACTGCTTTAACCATCTCTAGACACCAGGGAAATGAAAATCAAACCTACTTTGAGATTTCCTCTCACCTCAATCAGAATGGCTATCATCAAATAAATAAATAAGTGAAATTTTAAAATGACAAATGTTGGCAAGGATGTGAGAAAAAGGAACCCTATATGCTATTGGCAGGAGCATAAATTAGTGCAGCTATTATGGGAAATAGTATGGAGTTTGCTTAAAAAAACTAAAAGTAGATCTCCTACATGATGTAGCTATGTCATTCTTACATGTATACCCAAAGGAAATGAAGTTGACACACAAAACGTATACATGTAAACCCATGTTTGTTATGATGATATTCACATTAACCAAGATACAGAATCAGCCTAGGTGCCTGTCAGCAGATGAATGGATAAACAAAAATATGGCCTATATACACAATGGAGTATTATCCAACCATAAAGAATCATGAGATCAAGTAATGTGCAGGAAAATGGATGGAACTGAAGGTTATCATGTTAAGGAAAATAAGATACACACAGAAAGACAAGTATCACAAGTTTTCTCTCATGTGGAAACTTAAAAAAAAAAATGGCCAGAAACAGAATACAGATAATTAAGAAAGGGTGGGTGGAGGAGAAAAGCAGAGAGTGACAGAGTGGAGTAGGGAGGATGGATACCATCAAAGCACAGTTATGTGTATACAGAAATGTCACAGTGTAACGTATTATTTTATTCAATTAATGAGTTAATAAATATAAAAATGTAAAAACAAATGAGATGCTTAGATATAAGTCTAATACAATGTGTGTAGGATTCATGTGATGAAAACTATGAATACTAAAAAAGAAATCAAATACCTAAGTATGTGAAGAAAAATGTGTTCACAAATTAGAAGACTCAGTATAGCAAAGATGTCAATTTCCCCTAGTGTAACCTCTATCCAAATCTTGGCAAGACTCGTATAGAAATAAACAAGATTATTCTAGGATTTGTAGCAAAACTCAAACTAGCATAGTTTTAAAAAATTGGAAAAAAAGAACAAAGAAGAATCAGTATCCCCAATTTCAGAACTTACTAACTCTAATTTCCTATTAGAGAAGGGATACACACAGAGCTCAATAGAACAGAACACAGAATCCAAAGTAGACCCAATTTGGCAGGCCAACCTAATTTTGACAAAGGTACAAACGCAATTCAATGAACAAAAAGCAGTTTTTCAATAAATAGCATGAGAGCCACTGGCACTATTTAGAGCAATAGGCACTATCATCCAAAGGCAAAAAAAATAATAATAATAATAACGTTCCATTTATGTGGGAAGACTTTTACAAAAATCCACTCAAAAATGAATTGTATACTTAAATGTATAGCATACCACTTCGGGGGGGATGGGGGCAGGGGGACAGGAGAGGGAGAGAGAGAGAGAGAGAGAGAGAGAGAGAGAGAAGGAAGGGGGGATAAAAAACCTTTGGGATCTAGAACTAGTCAAAGAGTTCTTAGACTGGCATCAAAAACACAACCATAAAGGGAAAATTGATCAATTAAATCTCATCAAAATCTTAAAAATCTACTCCGTAGGGAGCTTTGTTAAGAGGGCACAAAAACAAATTAAAAAATGGATGGAAAAATGAAGATGAATGAAGACATATTTATAATAGTCCAGGATAAGGAGATGGAGCCCAAGCTTGGATGAAAACGGCATATTAAAGAAAGAATTCTGAGAAAATACTCACAGGTCTGCCTTTCTTCTACCTGATACTACACCTGAGCTGCACAGTGGGGAGCAACCAAGGTGTGATTGAAGTTTGTGTTCTCTTGCTTACCTACTTCCTAACATAAGAAAGAGGACACCGAGGAAAATTGCAAAAATCAAAATTCAAGAGGCAAAGCCTGGGTTGAAATAGACAGCTTCTGAATGGGAAGGATTTTCAGAGCAAAGTAGAATCCCCAGTGGGAAGAGAGCTCCTAGAAGAAACAGAGGTTCAATATGCCTTTCAGAAAGGAGACCACCCAGGTTCTCTGAGCATACCACCTGGAAGGAACAGGAAAATGAGGCTCACTAGTTGGCATCAGAACAGTAGAAAATCTAGATAATGTAAATGGATTTATTTAGAGGAGTGATCAAAAGTGGAAAAAATTTCAAGAAGGAGTTAAGTATTCATCACTGAGGACGAGGGGAGAGTAGGAGGTAAAATATTGAAAACAGTAGGACACATTAGAATCAAATATACAATTCTAGAAATACAACTGCAAAGGAAATGGAAATAGCATATATACCGACAAGTCAGCAAGATCAAGTGAGTAATTTTTTTAAAATTGTTTAAAAGTACACAGAGAAATCTAGCAAGTTTATTGGCAGAAGGTAAGGCATTTACAAAGAAAGAAATTAAAGGTGGTTTAGGGAGAGAGAATGTAATTTAAAATGAGATAAAAAACAATCTTCTGAAAAGGAATAAATTAACTTTGCAAGCAATATGAAAATCTCCTCCAAAAATGGGGAATAAAAGAGGATGGGAAAGGAGATAATAATAGAGATGGAAGATAAAGTTCTCCTCAATCACTTTCTTCAACTGGGGCTTAAGTAAAGGACAGTTCAGGACAGAGGTCTTCAGAGTGGGAGATAAGGAACCCTGGTAGCAGAGGGCATGGAGAATTTGGAGGAAATTGATTTCCTGGATCCTCCACATCCTTGTGTACTCTTACTTAAAAATTTATTCAGCATTTGACCATTCTCCATTCATTCCCCTTCACAACTTCCCTTCCTCCACTTCCTCAAAAGAAGACAAATCTTTCATCATCTTTGCTCATTGCTCAGGTATAACAATCTCAGACAAAGAAAAAATTCAACAGTTCCTTACATTAGGTATCCAGATACCCATTCCCACCCATCTGATTAAGAGATGCTTTTCTAAGAAAACATTTGTTTAATAAATATTACTCAAACTCACCATATATTTATCATATTTTGAGCAACTCTACACTTATAATAATTTCCATGAGAACCTAATCTAGAAAAAAAAGTTTTAATACATGGAGTCTGTAATCATAGTAACCAAAAATGAATAAATAAAATTCATCTGATTGTTGAACAGAAATTCAATGAAGTGATGACTAAGTGACATTAAGCATAAAGGTACATTAGGATGAAATTGAGAAAAATAAAAGAGAATACAAGCACAAGAAGTAAGAAGCAAAATATGAAATCTTGGCTTGCTTGTGGGGAGAAAAATGCTTTGTGTGTATTTTTTAACTGGATAATGCCAGATGTCAAATTATCTTGGTATTTGGACTTCCCTGGATTCACATGAAGGAGGGATGTAAAACTTTTATTTTAAAATGACAATATTAAAATGTGCCAGAAAGAACATATTTTTAATTACTTAAACTTCTGCTGATAAATTTTATGTCAATTTTTAAATGTACAAGTATATACATAAATTTTCTAAATTATTTTAGGGTGTATACCAGTTTAGAAGATCATTGTGGTTTTCTAGGGAAACAAAAAGACATGAATAATGAGATTCATGAGCCAAAATGTGTGTCCAGATAAAACTCACGTGAAAGTGTAGTGGATCATGTTGGCAAAGTTCCAGCATTATGCTTGGCAATATCTGTGGCCCAGAAACAGAAATAAAGACTGAATATAGCAACGATCCAAAATTGGGCATGGCAGGATGCTAAGAAAGATTTCAGTATTAATGAAGACAAGTTAAAATAGCTGATCATAGTTTCTAAATTGGACAGGGATATAATTGAGACCAGAAGCAACAAGTTACAGGAATAGGATCCCAGTTTAAAGGCCAAATTGAAGTTTCAGAAAGAAAAAAATGTGGAAGAGGAATGCTAATTTCAAGTTTTTTTGAAAGATGATCAGTGTAACAATAAGATCATCATTCTGTGGTTCTAATTGGAGAAGTTGGAGATGGTCATGACAAGGAGGTCAAGGAATTGCGAGGCTAAGGGAAGTAATAAAATGCCAAGATTACTGACATACATAGAAAAGGCTAGAATGCTGTCAGAGCAGGAGGTAAGAAGGAAGACACTTGCTGATGCTAAAGTTTGTGGACCTGGTATTCAACAGGATGTTTAGCAACAAAGCTAGGGAAAAGATTCTATGACTGGAGAGTACAGATTTCAGAAACAGGAAAGTTCCACGATCACTCAAGGACTTGTACAGAAGACCCATTATGCAGAAATTTTCCACATCTTAACCTGGAGGGCAAGAGAATAAAAGAAACAACAAATTCAAATTTCTTCCTTTTTTTTTTTTTTTTTTTTTTTTTTTTTTGTACTGGGAATTGGACCCAGGGACACTCAGCCACTGAATCACATCCAAAGCCCTTTTCATATTTTATTAGAAACAGAGTCTCACTGAGTTCCATAAGGCCTTGATAAGTTGCTGAGGCTGCCTTTGAACTTGGGATCCTCCTGTCTCAGCCTCCTGAACCACTGGGATTACAGGTGTGCACCACTGTGCCCGGGGAAACAACAAATCTTAACCTCACCCCTTCATTGCAACTCCATTCCTCTTACCTATACCATAGTCAATTTAGATTAAATATTAGGTCAAATTCAAAATCCTCCCTGGAGGTGGTCTAAATTCCTAGGATTAATAGTATTATCCAAGTATCAGGGAAGATGGTTAATTTCAGCATCCCTTCCCACTTCTTCTCTAAGCATTTACTACTAATCGATTCAAGCCAGGAAACTCTGTGGATTAAATTCTATAGTAAATCCTACAAGCTTGGCTCCTGATTATCTGAGTCAAAGCCCCCATGGGGATCCAAATTGCACCATTTATCTTTCTTTTTTTTTTTAATTTACTTTTATTGTAAACAAATGGGATACATGTTGATTCTCTGTTTGTACATGGAATAAAGTCCATACCATTTGTGTAATCATACATTTACATAGGATAATGTTGTTTGATTCATTTTTGTTATTTTTCCCTACCCTCCCACCCCCTCACCCCTCTTTTCCCTTATTCTAAGATCTTAAGCATTGAAAATCAAATATCTAGTCTCTGTTTTGGGAATTCAAAGCCCAGAATTATTCAGTTTCAAGTCAAACCTCCTCTGAGAAGAGTGAACATAGAAAGTTGTTACTTCCTGAATGGTAAAGAGCAGGAAATTGGTTAAAGGAACAGCAGTTTTTTTCCTGTCATTGAGTATTGGCTGTCTGGCTACTTTTGACAAGGAGACTGTTAATGGAAGTCTGAAGAGGCATCCAAAGGAGAAAACAAGTGGATCACAATGCCTTTGGGGGGAACTACGCTTCCATTCAGGTGTGTGAGGGCTAGGAAGAAAGCAGGAAAAAGATAAGAACCTCTGATGAATCAGGCAAACATTCCTCCTGAGTTTAGTATAAATAAGCAAAGAGACTTTCCAAGGGAGCCTCTCCTCTTGGGCTTCTAATGGGGACTCAAGTCCAACAAGCACACTCATCTTTCAAATTATGTCTTCAAGACCATGATCATAATCCATGAAAAAAAGAATTGATAAGCTGATCTCCATTAAAAACAAAGACTTATGCTCTTCAGAGACAAGTTAAGTGAATGAAAACTCCACAGAAGAGAAGAAAGTACTCACAAAAGACATGTCTGACATAGATCTGCTATCCAAAATAAACAAAGAAGGATGAAATCTCATCAAGAAATCAAAATGCCCAACTCAAAAATGGGTCAAAGACCTCAACAGACACCTCACCAAAGAAGATATACAAATGATCGATAGACATAGGAAAAGATGTTCCACATCATATGTCATCAGGGAAATGCAAGTTAAAACAATGAGATACCACTACATACCTACTAGAATAGCTAAAATCCCCACACTAACGGTACCAAGTGTTGGTAAAATGGTGGAGCAACAAAATATTTCTGATGGAAATGCAAAATGGTGCAGTCACTTTGGAAGAGTCTGGTGGTTTCTTATAAAACAAAACATATTCTCAGCATATGATCCAGTACATCTTAACATGTACTCAAGTGAATAGGAAATTGTGTCCATCATATAAAAATGTCTCCCTCTCAAAAACAATTTATCAGTTTCCCACAAAAGAGCGTTTCCAGTACTTATTATTTATTAGGAAAACATTTATAAGAAAGATGTGAAGATACTTGTGCAAATTTAAAAACCATGGAGAGGCATGCTTGAAAATAAAACAAGGAATGAAAAGATGAAGTCCTGGCTTTTCATATTGTGTTATTTTAGGAAAGTCAATTCAACCTCTCTGGAAGCTTTAAAAGAAGAGAGAGCTACTTAATGATGCTTCACATATTTTAAACTAAATCTGTGCATTTAATATTAAAAATTAATATTTAATTTATTTTTAAAGTATTAATTTACTACTTTAAAGATTTATTCCTAATTTCTCAATGCCACCTAATTCCTAGAAATATATCACTTATTAATATAATAATGTTTTGTATGCATAAACTTAGTTAAGTCTTTTCCTAGCCTTTCTGCTATTTCACTGTACATTCACTTCCACCCACTTTAGAAACCCGCAACGTATTGTAATCATTTTCGCCTACTCAGTTATCTTTTAATTAAATGAAAAGTGAGGATTAGCATTTAATTTTAGCCTAAATATTTACCATTTCTGGCATTCTTTATTACTTTGCATACACCCAAGTTTGCCTCTGCTATCACTTCCCTATAGGGTCAACTTTCTGTAACATTTCTTATATGCCAATGACAAATTCTCTAGGTTTTTGTAATATAAAATGTGTTTAATTTGCCTTCCTCTCAGAAGGATGCTATGTTTTCTCTAGATATCAAATTCTAGTTTGACAAGTGCTTTTTTCTTTTCTTTTCTTTTTTTTTTTTCTTTCAGCACTTTAAAGATGCCTTCTGGCTTATGCTGTCTCCAATGTCAGTGGTCATTCTGAATCTTTTTTTCCCTGGATACATGTCATGTCCTTTGCTCCTGACAGCTTTTAAGATTTTTCTTTTCTTTATCCTAGCTTTTAGCAATTTGCCTAGGATATGGTTTGGGGTATGTGTAGTGTGTGTGTGTGTGTGTGTGTGTGTGTGTGTACACATGTGTGTGTTTATCCTGTTTGTGGTTTGCTGCAATTCTTGGTTTACAGTTTCACCAAATTCAGAAATGTTTCTATCATTATTCCTTTCATTATTTTTTTCTGCCCCTCCTCTTTTCTAGCATTTCAATTATACATATGACACACAGCTTGTTTTATAGGTCACTGGGACTCAGTTTTTTCTTTCTGTGCTAGATGGTTTATTGAGTGACATATTCAAATGCACTGATTTTTATCCTATCAGGGCTAATGTTCTGTTAATCCTATCTGGTGTGGTTTTATTTTTCTTTTTTCCGATCTTGCATTTTTAACCTCTAACATTTCATTTGGATCTTTTTTTATTTCTTCAACTTCTTTCCTCAGCATGTTCATGTTTTTTCCTACATCTTTGGGCACACTTATGACAGTGGTTCTTAGAATTCTTCTCAGATAATTCCATCATATGGGCTACTTTGATTTTGTTCTTATTGCTGATTTTTTCCCTACTGATTATTAATAAAATTGTTATGTCTCTTTATCTAGTCAATAATTTTTTAATATATTCTGATAATGTGAATCTGAACTTGGTTGTCTTCTTTCAGAGATTGTTGAATTTTGTCCTAGCAGGCAATTAACTTGCTTGTGAATGAGCTCGATATTTTCGGGACTTGTTTTTAAGCATCATTAGGGTAAGTCTGAAGTAACCTTTATTCTAAGGCAAATTTAGTACTACTTTTTTGACTGGTCCTTTCTGGAGTATTTCCTGACTGCTCCAGGTATTCAATGAGGTATTTATTTCTACTGTTCAGAACTCACAGTCTTCCACCCCTGTGTAGAAGTTAGTTCAACTTACAACTCCCCAGTTGTTGACTTTTGCCTGACTTATGCATGTGTGGCTTAGTATTCAGCAAAAAGTTCAACAGGGTGCCTGTGTAGGTTTCTGGAGCTATTTCTACATCACTCACCACTATCCAGTACTCTTCCCTTCAAATCCCAGCCACCTCCGGTTCCCTACACCCCAATAGCTGTCTTTTCAGAACATGGCTCCCCTGGAGTTCCCTTTCCAATGCCAGAAAGCCAGGGCAATTGCTCCTCACCCTTAATTTGTTTCCTTTCTACTAGGATCCAGCCTCTCCTACCATCTGGCATCTGAAAAAGCATTTGATATATCTTATCCAGGTGCCTAGTTATGGCAAGAGAAGAACATCTAGAAACATGTGATTTGTCAATGCTTTATACAGTCAGTAGCCATTGTAAGACATTCCTTCAGATAGGCCAGATTTGCAATGAATGTGAACATATGTACACATTAATTCTTTACCCAAAATACTAATGCCACAAGCTTAAATTCTTACCCAGTGTTTTACTTCTTCCTCAATTTTATTCAGGTTGATTCTCATCCATTAATAAAAACAATTGCCATTCCAATTAACTGAACAGAACTTACCTTCAGCATTGGGTTCTTCTGGGCTGCCTTGAGGGGATTGTCTAAGTTCTGTTTATTATTGCTGCATCAGCAACGCCATAACTCAAAGAAACACCATTTGACCTACATCCTGGATTCAGGATAAACACATTACCTACTTCATCAGTCTATACACAGAAGTTTGCAACTCCTGCTCAGATTGATAAATTGATCAGATTCCTGTGTGTGTGTGTGTATGTGTGTGTGTGTGTGTGTGTGTTTCCTAAGTTACATACATGTCTTTATTTATGTCCTAAAAGACTTTTAAGTTCTATGGAATTCTGCAGTTTTTTAAACTCAGGACATAAAGATGATCTATTGATAGCTAATGGAAGTTCTGATATATGACATGGCTTTGTGAAACTTGCAGCTATAACATCTGAGGTCACTCCCTTGTTCACAGACCCTCTGAATCTATGAGTACTGTGCCTGCGTAGTCTTAAGGAGTTTAAGTGCAGATGGGATCCTCAGCAGCAGGGCAATGATAACTATGCCAGCAATTCTTTGGGACTGAAGAAACAATGCCATCCACACACAGAAGGTACACAATGGACCTTCTGTGGAAAGATAGTATAGGTCAATGGGAGATGATATTGTTTCCTTCAGGAAAACACAAACCCTTCTGGTATCTCCCTCAGAGCATTATTTATTTTGGGGAGGATATATATATATTTAAAATTCATTGTACACAAATGGGGTACAACTTTTCATTTCTCTGGTTGTACACAAAGTAGAGCCACACCATTTGTGTAATATACATGTACATAGGGTAATAATGTTTGTCTCATTCCATTATCTTTCCTTCCCCCACCCTCTCCCCACCCCTCATTTCTCTCTACACAATCCATCCTTCCTCCATTCTTCCCTTACCTGCTCCCGACCCCATTATGTATCATCATCCACTTATCAGAGAAAACTTTCGAGGATGTGGGATAAACGGTGCACTCATACGTTGCTGGTGGGATTGCAGCAACTCTGGAAAGCAGTATGGAGATTCCTTAGAAAACTTGTGTGTGTGTGTATGTGTGTGTGGGTGTGTGTTTCCTAAGATACATACATGTCTTTATTTATGTCCTAGAAGACCTTTAAGTTCTATGGAATTCTGCATTTGAAACCACCATTTGACCCAGCTATCCCACTCCACTTTGGCTTATACCCAAAGGACTTAAAATCAGCATACTACAGTGATGCAGACACATCAATGTTTATTGCAGCTCAATTCACAATAGCTAGATTGTGCAACCAACCTAGATGCCCTTCAATAGATGAATGGATAAAGAAACTGTGGTATATATATTTACAATGGGATATTATTCAGTCATATGAAGAATAAAATTATGGCATTTGCAGGTAAATGGATGGAGTCGGATACTATCATACCAAATGAGATAAGCCAATCCCAAAAAACCAAAGGCCAAATGTTTTCTCAGAGTATTATTTAAATTAGGGAATGATGAGACAAAATTGGGGGAACTGAAAGAGCAAGAAACGTGGGAAATTTGGTGGTATCCAGAGACGAGAAATTGCAGAAAGCAAACTGTCCTAGCAGGAGTAATGTTCACTGGAACACACACCCCTCTGCCCCCAGATAGCATGCAGGCTCCAGAAAGCCAAGGTTTTGCTAGCTGTCTCCACTGCACATCCAAGCTCATCTTCCAGAGGTACCACAGCTGCTGGAGCTGCTGCAGTAGTCTGCAGTCAACTGCCGCAGCCAGAAACAAGGTGCTTTCCAATCCCTTCCCACATTCCACTTGTTGGAATGCCTCCCACTGCCAGAAATAGACCCCAACTGAGCAGGGATCTGGAGAATGTAGTTTGTGGTTTTCTGGCCACAGTGGTTTAGGGGAAAGAATAAAAAGTACAAAGATGTGACAAGAGATGATATTGTAGTTTATTAGGCCAACTACTCCACCTAAGATTCAATCTCATTCATAAAATAGTAATAATAATAGTAGCTGTTTCATAGGGTTAATGTGAGAATTAAAAGAGCTATGGTTTTAAAAGCCCTATAAAAATATCTGGCACATAGGACACTTCCAATAAATTATTATAGTTTTTGTTATTTGTAGTGAATAAGCCTCAAAATGAAAAGTCAACTGACCACACAAGAATGGACTGTAAAAATGGCTAAAGAGTTTACCCAATAGTACCACTTGTCCACATAGTTCTCATTTTTCCATTTCAGTGAAGCATGAAACAAAGATCGTATTGATTTCCTTCTCACCATGATATTAATTGCTTGTGTTCCCCAAACACTGTGTAAGTTAATAACCTTTTTATCCATCCATTCCCAGTTAAAGAAGTTCTTTACCAAATGCATATATTCACATTCCTCAAAATCACCATGTGAGAAATATTTTAGAAAAAATTGCCTCACTCATAACATTGAGATCAAATTAACTTGAGAATATGAACCAAGAGACGTTTGCTTGGACATTAATTTAGTCACACAGTCAAGATCTGCCTGCTGCGTTTCTGGAAGCTTGGCTGGGCAGGGAGAGCTTTAATGATGTGTTTGTGAGGAACCCAGGGCACCATGAGCATTCAATAAATGTTAGGTAAAGTAATGTGACCAATGAGTACTCAGTATACAGAGTAGATGGAGCTGTTCAGTCTAAGGAGAACTCTTTTAAATTCTAATGCTTAATGGATAAGGATTAAGACTCTAGAAACTTCCCTGTCCACCAGAATCATTCTTATTCAACATCGCAGCTAGTTCCTGGAGCAGAGATTGATTACATGATATCTTTTTAAACAGTGTTCCAAAAATCTCATGTTGTGAATTTTAAAATCATCAGCTTCTGAGTCAACCAGAGGTCTGGGTTCAAATTTTGATGCTATTCCTTAAAAAGAGTAGGATCTTAAGATAGCCAATCTCTCTGGGCCTCAGTTTATTCATCTAAAAGTTAGGAGCATTGAGGAATAACGTTTCAAGTTTGCAAAGTACTTCTGACACAAGAAATGGGCATTCTTATTATAAAACCAACTTGCAATTAGAAGTAACTCTGAACCAATTATCCTCCTTAACAAACTACAAACAAGGGAAAATGGGAGGGTAAAGGGGGAGAGAAAAGGCAGGGATCATGAACAGAAATCAATTTCCATGCATGTATGAGTTTGTCAGGATGAACCCAATCACTGTGTATAAGAATAAAACTCTAATAATAATAATGATAATAATAATAATAATAAAGAAACTACAACCAAAAAATTGGACTCAAAAAAGAGAGACAGCGAGAATCTATTTAGATTTTACATATTATTTTGTATTTGACTATGCATGCGTCATATATACTATAAATGCAGCTCAAACAAAACCCTAAATATTTAATTCTGGATGAAGAGGGAAATTAATTTTCTTGGTTTGACACTTCCCGAATATTTGAAGTATTTTCATAAACTTTAATTCCATCATAATAAAGTAGCATTTGATAGATCTGGTTTTATTCAATAGATGTAAATAGTCATGGGGAAAGTTAAGTCAAATATTCATGTCAATCTACCCAATCTGTTCCTTCTTCACTGATCTCCAACAGAAAAATGAGACCTGTACGCACTCCCCCGACCCTGTACATACACGTTAAAAAAACACTTCCATCCTATACACATCAGGATAAGAAAATTGACTTATCAAGACATCTCCATGAAATGCCTCCCTCCTCTCCAATGGCCTATGAAAGGATATCTTCAAGCTCTAAAATAAAAATTTTGAGCAGTGTTCCCCAGATATTAATTTACTCAATTTCCATTTTCCTATTCATGCTTAATCTAAATGCTAAAAGTCAAATAAGAGATTTGGTGTACACTTATATGTGCTAATCAAAATATAATTATGAGAAAGGTTTTCACATGACCTCTACAAAACTATTTTGAGAAAAGTGGTTTGTATGTTTATCTTTAATATGTTTTTAAATGGACCACAGTTCAGATATCAGCTTATTTTTCTACTGTTTTTTAAATGTGCTGTAGTTCAGGAAAATAATAATGAATATTTATTGAATGTTTATTATGTATATATTTCTGTTCTAAACTTTTGCTTTATTGACTTTTTTTAACCCTTAAAGTAATCCCAAAAAGTAGTTCCATAATCATCTTTATTGTCTTCCCAAGAACACCCCACCTCAGAAAATGTGAGCTTCGTTCTTCTAATTGTTCATTCCAAGACTTTAATATCATCCTTAATTTTTCTCCCCAGTGCCACTCACATCCAATTCAAATCCAATTTAGCAAATAGCAAATTTAAGACACAAATTTTGAAATATTCATTTCCTCCACTTTCTCCAAAAGTCCTGGATTATTCCAATGCTTCCTACCTATCTTGCCTGTTTCTACCTTTGACTCTGAAATCTACTCAATAGCCTGAGGGATTCCTCTAAGATGCAAGCCTGATAGTATCATCCCTCTGCTCAATACCCTCCACTATCTTTCCGTACCATACAGAGCGAACTCCAAGTCACCATACTGCCTGCAAGATCTGACACCTCCTGGCCCAGGACCTCCTGGACTTGGCTCCTAAGTGGTCCCCATTCATTCACTCCTCTGACCACACCCACCAAGACCAGCACACCATGGGTGACCAGTGTAGAGGCACAGACCCTGGGTGGGGGTGGGGGGCAATGGTTAACATTCTTTTTCACCATTTTGGCAGACCTAATAAACATGTCTCTGAAGGAGTGTTTGGTAAACAAAGATCAGAGGAAACCACTTCTCTCATTGGACCCATCAAGTTTCCTTGGTAAGGAAAACCAAGCTCCATGATCACACTCTTCTTCTGGAGGGGACCTGGTGAGGATGTGGAGAGGACCAAGGTGTCCCCCACCCACATCTTGGAGCAGTTAGTGCAGCAGTCCAGGCACTGAACCTGTCCTGGTACAAGGTTGCAGTCTCTGGGAGCTGCCTATACACGGCAGGGTGAATTGCTCCTGCCCCCAGTCAGTAACCCTTTTTTTCCCTTTGCATGGGCTCCCACCCTGGGTTTTGGAGCTGGACCTGTTGGCCTCCCTGCTGTTTCTCAAAGCCCCATCACAGGGCTTTGCAATGGCCTCTTGATCTGCCTCCAACCATTGATCCCAATACTCCACAGAGCTCATCCCAGATTTTGACAAATATCCTAACCTGGGACTTCCCATCCACCCTATAGAACTAATGTTCCCCATCTATTACTCTCCATCTAACTGTCTTCAGAACAAGTTCACCCTCATGAGTCTTTATTTCTTTATGTCTCCTCCCCCGCTAAAATCTAAGTCCAAGAAAGCAAGAGCATTTGGGGTTTTGCTTACTTCTTTACTTCTATACCCTTACATTTGATACTTGCTATGGAATTCATCAAAATTTGGCCAAAAAACAAAAAAGACAAAAAAAAACTGAGTCCCCATTTTGTAGAAGAAGAAATTAAGACTTAGAGATGTGAAGTGACTTGCCTAATGAGAACTCACTCCCAGACAATCTGCCTCAGGGAACCTGCTTTGACAAGTGCAGTCCTAGATGGCAAAACTGGAGGGGAGAAACATCTCCACTGGTCATACATAAAGTCAATTTTTCTGACAGCATTTGAATCAAACCCAACACAAAATACCATCTTTTTTTACGTGGCCATCTCCTGATTAGAAATATTTTCAGACTTCAGATGTGTTGACTAACTACTAGATAGCAATCTTATGTCTATCAATTCAAGTTCAGAAACTGTAAAAGCTTTATCTGGAGGCTTAGGACTTGCAATTCAGGAGGCATCAATTCAGATAGCTCTGAATGAGTGGGAAAGCAGGGACTTATATAGGAAAACTGTGCTGAAATAATGTTGGAGCTAAGAACAGGAGGAATGTGATAATGCCTGTTTTCAGTAGATGACAGAGAAAAGACTAGAAATGTCCATATGATAAGAGTCCAATAACCTCTTGATATATACTTTGAGTGTCTGAACACAATGTAACTATCTAGCCATTCCAGATGCCAGACAAAGGATGAAGGTGACCAAAAGTTCACCTCCCAGGCTGGGGCTGCAGACAGGCATGCATCCTGCTTCTTAGCCAGCCTCCCAACTCCATTTTCATTGTTTCTTCACATGGTAGAAACTGTAGACACCAGGGTTAAACACTACAAGGTGAAAAATCAAACCCACAGTTTATACTAAGATAGTGTGTGGGAAAACACTTTAAAATTCAAGATCAAAGTGTCATTTTTATTATTGTAAGTGCCTGAAGTCCATTAAAAAATTAGGTTGCTTACATGTTCCTTAAGTCAATGCAACTTTTCTCTCAATATTGTTCTCATAATTGAAAAACATTTTCTACCTACCATGTGACATACATCTGGAATCCTGGAGGCAGTTATTTGGCTCCAGAGAGCTTTATTTTTGGAAAATTAATGACCGATAAAGTGTATTTTCTGCCATTGTTTTTTGCGAATTTGCAAGTTAGGAACCTGTGATGTGTCCCAGAAGTGCATTCAGTTAGGCAGAGAGAGCCTGCTCTCCCCACATCTGCAAATGACCTCCTGTGCGACAGCCCCTTGGACTGATTGGGCCTCCAAACTGAAACTTGCAAAGAGGATGGGAAGAAGTAAAAGTAACTGATTTCAGCAGCTTGCCAGGGAGAGCTGTCATGCACTAATAATACTCATTTGTTCTTTAATTATGTATTTACACAGTGGTGGGCTAAATATCCAGCTGTTGCTCCATCTTTAGCTCACAGTCCTCTGTTCTGATTTTGTTTTGTTTGGGCTGTAGCTGGGATCCAGGATGAAGCCTACAGATTTTCCTCCAGTTTATGAATTATGCAGGCCTAGGTGTGCCTTCCTCATGTCTATAAGAAACTGAGCAAGCATATCTCTTGAAAGTCTGAGGAAAGAAACTGATAACCAGTGTCAAAAAAATTGATCATACTCATTTTCTCCTTTTATTTCTCCCATCTTCCCTCCCTAGAGTTGGAGAGTAAAGGTGGGAGGAAGGCTTCTACCACCCACAATGTCTTCCCTAGACTGCTCTCTGCCACAGGGAGGATGAGAAGACTGAAGAGTAAGTTAGTCAGAAGTCCTGGGAAAACCATCTGCTCCCTCAAATAGGGCCAAAAAAACTTAAAGAAACAAGAAGCCTGTAGCACAAAGAAAAAAAAATAAGCTCATAATCCTTGAATTCCCCTTTTCTCATAACATTCTTTTTTTTTTTTTTCTGTCTATCCAGATTTTTACAAGCATAAGGTATTATTTTCTCTAGAATTGAAAGCCTATTCTAGTCTCAAAGGTCCAGGTGTCCTATATTTTTTTTTTCTTCCTTAGATGCTCATTAAAGCTAGGTGAATGGCATTCAATGCTTATTTTACCATGTTGACAAAATTCAGTCATTATTCTCTTAGCATTTATTGAGCAGCATGTTAGACCTATAGCTAAAAGACAAAGTAGACTCAGTCCTTCTCATCTAGAGGGCACCAGCCCAGCTCATCACAAGATACCCTTATATAAACTACGAGCCAACTTCCTTTGTCCTCTTCCCCTACTTATCTGACACATGAACACATGACATAGTCACAATCCCTCTTATGAGAAGACTGGCAACTTACAAGGACGAAGAAGGAAACCAACCCTCTGAGGTCTGACCAGCACATGCTACGTGCTTTTATATATATAATCTTATTTTGCCTTCTCAACACACTGCAAAATTGTTATTCCTATTTTACAAGTGAAGAAACTGATTTTCTATATGGCATAGAACTGATGAGGGCAGGGCCACCATTCAAATCTAGAGCTAAACATAGGTCTAAAATCCAACCTCTTGACATTATACTATTTATTTCTGCAAGTAACTAAGAGCAGATATGTGATGGCAAGAAGATAGAAATAGGAGAAATGCAAGGTAGAGTTGCATGGGCTTCAAACCTAAATAACATTGGCTGGTAGCTGAAAGAAATGGTCAAGATGTAATATTGTCAAGAACAGTGGAGTTTATGCTTGATCTGATGGGCTAGGCAACCTAAAGCAACAAATTCAACTTTTTTGTAGGACCCTAAATATAGCTGGTGCCAAATTTGATACTCCATCAGAGTGTGCAACTTCTGTTTTCACTGTCAAGTTTAATTAGAAAAAAATACCTAATTTTTCTTATAGTGATAAAATGCACATTACACAAAATGTTACATGATTCATTTTAAGTGCATTTGGTATTAAGTACAATTCAATGGTATTGAAGACATTTGCCTTATTCTGAAAGTGTAGCTACCATCCATCTCCAGAAGTTTGACTTCTCAATCTGAAGCTGTACCCATTAAACACAAATTTGCCCAATCAGTATTTCATCTGTTCATAGAGGAAAAGCTTTCAGTCTTTCATCATTGCATATTACTTTAGCTGTGGGCTTTTACATATGTATGGCCTTTATTGTAGTAAAGTAGTTTCCTTCTATTCCTAGTTCATTGAGTGTTTTCTTTATCATGAAACCATGTTGAACTTTGTCAAAGGTTTTTTCTGCATCTATTGAGATGATCATGTGTGTTTTCTGCCTCATTCTGTTAATATGTGTATTAAATATATATTATAGATTAAAATATATAATTTTAATAAATATTTATATTTAATATATTTTAAATTTTATTTAATATATTTTTAAATTCACATCATATTAAAAAGATATATATATATATAAACCTCATTGTAAACAAATCCCTCTTGGCCATGGTATATAAATCTTCTAATGAATGCAGTCTCTTAGTATTTGTTGAGGACTTTTGCATCAATAGGCAATATTATTGTGTTAGTTGTCTTCGCTGTCTTCATCTGGTTTTGGTATTAGGGTAATGCTGGCCTCAGAATGAGGTAGAAAGTGTTTCCTTCTCTAAAACTTTTTTTGGGTTGTTTGGAAAGTATCATTATTGATTCTTAAGTGTTGGGTAGAATTCACTAGTGAATCCATCAGGTCTCTAGGCTTTTCTTTGTTGGTAGATTTTTCATTACTGATTCAATATCCTTACTATTTACAGTACTACTCAGACTTTTCTTCATGATTCCATCTTAGTAGGCTGTGTGCTACCAGTAATTTGTCCACTTCTTCTAAGTTACCCAACTGATTGGTGTACAATTATTCATGGTACTCTCTCACAATCCTCTTTATATCTATAGAATTGTCTATAGAATTGGTAATGTCCCCACTTTCATTTATTATTTGGATAATTTGAAGTCTCTCTTTTTGCTTAGTCAACATAAATAAGGATTTGTTAACTTTGCTAATTTTTTTTTGGTAGAAACAAATATATCTGGTGCTAATTTTGATATTCAATGAGTGAGTAACTTCTACTTTAACAGTTAAGTTCAATTAAAACCAACTTTTGGTTTTATTGACTTTCTCTATTGTTTTTCTAGTCTCTATTTTGTTTATTTATCTCTAATCATTATTATTTCCTTTCTTCTAGTAGTTTTGTGCTTAGTTTATTCCACTTTTTCTAGTTCCCTACTGTATAAAGTTACATCGTTGATTTAAAATATTTTAAAATAAATTTATAACTATATATATTTGTTAGTTTAGTGGTACTTCACTGTTATCTTGTAATTTTTGCTATATTTTATTTTCATATGTATCAAAGTATTTTCTTATTTTCTCAGCAATTTCTTCTTTGGCCTAGTGATTGCTTAAAATATGCTGTTTAGTTTCCACATATGTATGAATTTCCACCTTTCCTTCTGCTGTTGATTTCTTATTTCCTTTTGATTAGAAAAGTTATTTTGTATAATTTCAATCTTTTAAAATGTATTAGGTCTTGTTTTGTGGCCTGATGTACGACCTATTCTGGATAACGTTGCATGTGTGATTGAGAATAATGGGCACACTGCTGTGTTGGGTGGTGTCCTGTATAGCTGGGTCCAATTGGTCTATACTCTGTTTCAGGTCCTTTATTTCCTAATTGATCTTCTTTCAAGCTGTCTTATGTATGATTTCTAAAAAATCTTAACAAAACTAAAGCGGATGCCAGAATACTTGAAACAATCTGTTCTAAGTCAGAACATGTCCACCAAGGCATTACGTAATCTTCCTATACCAAAACATATACATTTACACATTTGAAGCAACATTTTCCAATGCTGTCATCTTTGGTCATATAAGCTATGACCAACCCAGGGTGGACTTGGGCAACTTCTCTTACCTCCAACAAACTTAGTATATGCCATTTCATAGCAATGAAAGGTAGAATGAGATTCCTCACCCAATATGCAGCCCCACTTGCAAGAATATGTGAAATGCACATGTAACTCAACTAGTGTTTTCTACCAACCCACAAGACATACCAGGAGAGGTCTGGATAGTGGGTGATGTAGGGAAAGAACTGTGAATAGGTTTGGGGTCTCTACCAACAAGAAATGAAACAGATGGGCTAGAAGGGCTCACAGCAGAAATTATATACCAGCCCTAAATATTGCCATATGAGGCCCCAGTCAGAAATGACAACTGTAGGTCAGGTACACATAATGGACCCATATTGCCATGCTCTGCTCCATCACTACCCTCAGCAGCACTGTCTTGATGCATCCCTTGCTTTCTCTCAGTATCTTATAGAAAAAAACCTGGTTGAAGCCCTGGGATGATTATCTCCCAACTTGCAAAAAAAATGCTAATTTTGTTGGAGATCTCATCTTGTCAGCAGTGTAGAACACATACCAGTCCATCATCTGTCCATGATTGGCTTTTCTTTTAACTGCAAATAGCTGATAAATGCTGCTTGCATGCCTGTTTGATTCAGACACTAGATCCATCCTGCCTTCAATGTGTTTTATTCCTGAGAGGAAATGTCCATGCAGACCTATTGAGGATATGAGTTGGCTTTGTTTATTCTGACAAAGTTTATTATGCAAACCACAGGCTTTGAACCCAGCACTTATCCATGAAAGGTGCATTAATGAGGGTGGTTCACTGCTGCTTGAATAGCCTATCAGTACAAATACCACTCACTTTCATGCAGTGATGAAAATCATTTCACCCATTGATTTCTTTTTCTCATTTTAGCTTCTTGGAAGCTCAGACATAAATTAAGTGCTCAATTAGAATAATATTAGCATAGGTTATATTGTTACTTTTATCTTATTCTCTATAAATCATTTACTTAGATGTGTTTCTTTTACAATTATCTGCTCTACACCTTTTTCCTCACATGTTTATTATTCAGAATAAATGCAATATTATTTGCCTCATAATGATCACATCATTATCATGGGTGCTGGGGTATATATATATCTATATATATATATATTATATATTTCCAAATTGTGCAGTTATTTTTTAATTTTGCTAACCCCAAATTTTGAGACATATAATCCAAGAATTTTTATTCAGAACTCAGAACTCAGGCTTAAATATCCTTTAACATTATCAAAATTGCCCTTTCATATATATACGTGTGCGTGTTTATGTGCGTGCACGCGTGTGTGTGTGTAAATATTAAAAGGTGAACATATATAGCTTAAAATAATTCATTCTCATCCATTCAGAAGATTTGGAGAGAGATTGAATCTGGAGTTGATCATTTCCATGTAAAGTTCTCAGTCTTGGGAATCATTTCCATGTAAGGTCTCTGTCTTGGGAAATTACTGTTCTTTTACTGCTTACTAGCAAACAAAATCCTAATTGAAAAACCTTCACATTTGGTGCTGGCATGCATTTAATTTACTTCTGTCCTGTTATAAACATGTCTTGCTCAGGGAACAAATGCACATTGGATTCTTGGTGATTTGTGTTTTATACAGTCTCTCCCCAAGGGGTTAGTTCAGCCCCCAAGACACTAATAAACAGTCCCAGATCCAGGTCATTTGTAGGTTTATTACAGGCAAGAATGGCACCCAAGTAATACTTCAATTTAGAACATATCCAAATTCTATTCAAGTCAATCCAACGCAATTTATCAAGCAATTATCAAACGTGCTAGGCATTTTCTAAGTCACTAGGAGTACAGCAATGAATAAGAGTTAGTCCCCACCCTCATGATTTTCATACAAAAGAAAGACTGATAGCAGGTAGCAGTGACGCACACCAGTGACTGGAGGTTGAGGCAGGAGGATGGCAAGTTCAAAGCCAGCCTCAGCAATTTAGAGAGACCCTGTCTCAAAAGAAAAAAGAAAAAGGACTGGGATGTTTCTCAGTGGTTAAGCATCCCAGGGTTCAATCCCTGGTACAAAAATGAAAGAAAGCACAGTTGTAATCCCAGTGGCTCAGGAGGCTGAGGTAGAAGGATCACAAATTCAAAGCCAGATTCAGCAACAGTGAGGTGCTAAGCAACTCAGTGAGACCCTGTCTCTAAATAAAATACAAAATAGGGCTGGGAATGTGACTCAGTGTTTGAGAGCCCCTGAGTTCAATCCCTGGTAAAGAGAAAGAAAGGAAGGAAAGAAGGAAAGAAGGAAGGAAGGAGGGAAGGAAGAAAGAAAAGTCAGACTGATAAATAGTTTGAAAACTATGATCCAGGTACACACTTGAGGTGGTAAAGAAACACAGAGGAGGAGATTTTGGCCACCATCAGGAAGAGGGTAGGATGGTTTCCCAAAGGAGATGGCTCATCAGACATCATCCAGTAGTCAGTCTGGAGCATATAATGGAGGATACATGACTGAGATACCTGATGAAGGTCCAGGTCAAAACACAGAGAACCAAAAGGATCAAGACAGGTGAAGGAGGAAGACTCTCTGATCATTCCCAGAGCCCAGTCCAAGGAAGGGCAGACCCAAGGTAGGGACTCAGTGTTTGTTGACTGAGTGTGAAAGAATATGAAAAGAATTACAATAGCAGTGTAAAAAGTGAATGGATAATTGCTGTTTATTTACCAGGGTCACTAATGGTGCACTGAACTGAGCTGTAGATTCTCTGGGACAAGGCATAAATGTATTAACCCAATTTTGAGGTGGTTTTGAAACCAACTTAAAAACAGTTTGGGGGTGGAGATGAATAAATCACATTTCTATATTATTTATATTGTTTAGCATATTAACACATATGTCAAAAAATATGTGTAACATACAGATGGAGACATTTTTACTTTGCTTTGTCATCATCTTTTAGTCATGTAGCACTGTGTTAGGAGCATGTTCTCTCTTCTGCCAGTGTTAAGCTATTTTGCACATTTCTGAATAGTTATGTGGGACTTTCATTGGAGACTGCAACCCCTGACAAAGGTTCTCCTTGGTTATTGTGATCTTTGTAACCACCTACCATGATGCTTTAAAAAGACTGGTTTCTAAAAGCCAAAATTTAATTGTGAACTCAGGCTTCCAGGAATAATTCTTAAATTGAATTAAATTTCTTAACTTCCTTTTTCTTTTCATTAATTTTTTTTCTTTTACCAACTCTGTTCATAAATCTCTAAATTCATCCCAAATTTGCAGTGATTTAAGTCACTTCAAGTATATGTCTTCCCAAAGGGAATTTCATTGTACAAAAAAATGCAGCAATATGTCAAAATATGACGGCTAAAAGGTGACTTTCTCTCTTTTTAGAAGTATGTATGGGGAAGAATCTTGCCACAGTCATACACAGGAAAAGTTTTGGCTTTCCATCACTGTAACAAAATATCTAAGATAATCAACTTATGAAAATTATGTTTATTTACCAGGGTCACTAATGGTGCACTGAACTGAAGAGAAAAAATGTTATTTCACCTCACAGTTTTGGAAGCTCTAGTCCATGATCGATTGATGCCATTGCTTTGCACCTATAGTGAGGCAGCACATCACAGAGGGAAGGTGTTAGAGAGTAAGATCACACACCTCATGCCCAGAAAGTGAAGAGGAAAGAGCTGGGACCTTACTCTCCCTTTCAGGGGCACACCCCAAAGACCTGAAGACTTCTACTAGTCCCCACTTCTCAAAATTCTATCACTTCCCAAAAACACCAACCTGGAGACAAAACTTTTAACACATGAACCATTGGCAGACATTCAAGATCCAAACTATAACAGTAAATATAAAACTAATTCACTGAGTTAGAGAAAGGCTTATTAATTTCTAAAAATAAAATTATTTTGGAAAAGGTTCGTTAAATTAGTCTTGTTACTCCTGAATGTGAAACTGATGATAACTCACAAGTCGTTCAAGGGCCACCAAAGTGCCAGACATCTTTTCTATCTAGAAATCTTAGACCAGAAAGTTCCTTGACAGGTCTGATCATCTATGTTTTGGCAAGGGGATGGCATCTCTCACACCGAGATTTTCTTTAAAAAAAAAAAAAATTAATGTTCTTTAGTAACCCACATTTTGGGATTCTTTCCTTTGGGTTTTATTTTGTGAACAATAGAGACAATACCTAATATTTGTAAAGTTTTTAAAAGTTTATAAAGCACTTCCACAGCACCCCTCTCCCCCACTCCTAGCACAGTTCCCCTGGGAGTTGAATCTATTCTGTTTACAGTCAAGCACCCACATGCAGGTGGCAGGTTGGCCTCTTGGGACTGGTCACCCTCTATGACAGGAGAGAGAGATGTCCCAAGCCAAGTCCTCTGGGAAAAACTACTGAGGGAGAGTGGGTGAGGAGCAGCCCTGGGAGGCTCTGTGGAACCAGGAGCCTGGAGCTGGAGCTCCGTTGCACAGGAGTCTGCCAGGTGGAATCGGGGAGCACCGAGGCCCAGGGTGTTCATGGGAAGGCGTTCTCTGAAGGTTGGAAGTGGAGACTCCGGATGGGCTCAGCATGTCATTTATCCTCTGGGGCAATAAATGGGAGTCCTCGAAGGCTTTCTGCAGGTGAAAGACTCTATCTGATTTCTATTGCAGACAATGAATTTTAACCACAAAGCAAAAACGAGATGGGTGAGCCAAAAGGGTGAAGACCTGGAGGCCAGGCAAAAATCTGTGCCTGATGGGGATCCCAGATTAGGGGAGAGACAGGTGGAAATGGAGAGGAACCCATTTCTCTCATCCAAAGACAGCACGGTGGTGATGCAGCCCCACTCCTACCCCTTTCTGATCCTAAATCATGACCTTTGTCAGCTCTAATCACACTGCTGCTCCTGGAAAAAAGAGCATTCAACCATAGGATGCTCTGATAGCCTTTCCTCTCCAGGAAAAATTCTTCTTTCTCACAAGCACTGAAGCATAGCCCAAATCAGCATGTACCAGGGGAAGGCCTGGCGAGCTGTAGGAGAAAATGCGCAGGTGCATAGGTCCCGTACCACTAGGAGAAAATGGGGGTGACTGAGAAAGCTGTGCCATTTTTGAACCCTTGGGGTCCTTGCAGAGTTGGCTTTCTCTGAGACAGCCCAACCGTTAAGAACAGACAATGCTACAAATCCGTGTCCTCCGGGTATTGAGTCATTTTTTTGTAAATCACCTGGAAAGGCATTGCTGGGCTTGAAAGCACAATTTATTGCTGCATTATTAAATGGTCCCAGCAGCAAGCCACGTTCTTTTTATTGACAGAGTAAAAATGAGGCAACCTAGAGGGCAGGACACTGGAAAATAGGGCAGAAGCCAGAGTTCCATCCCCCAACCCCCACACACAAAAAGGCCCCTTCCTGCTCTTGAACTCCACAGACCAGGGAAACAATTGTACATTTGAGATCCTTAAGGGAAACTACATCAGGTGAAAGGCAAGGTATTTTTAAAGAAATTTTAAATTTCTGTCAGAAGTTGATGGAGGAACATAGTTAGAAAAAATAAGCAATCAAGAACAAAGGCAGTGTCCATTAGTATCCAGGAGCCAAAGAACAGCTGGGGCAGCCATTGCTATTCCTTTCTCTTTCTCCAACCAGCCCCCTTGCCCTGCTGTCCTTCCTTAAGCTCACCACCTGCTCTCCAGTCTCAGGAGGGACCCCAGGTATGAGCCCTATATGATAAGCCCCACCACAGAGACTCCCACCTCAAGATACCCTTCTTTCTTGTATACAATTTAGAAAAACCATGAGGACAATGGTTCCTGTCACCTGGGCTTTCACAAAACAGGGTTACCAAAACTTGTATCTATTTCATATTTCCCTGCAAACCCAGGGACAATTTGTGCCTCAAGTGCCCTTGTAATTACATGACCTTTCTTGTATATACCTTTTAATGCAAATAAAATAAAATGAAGTAGATATTCTGTGTAGATAAGTAATGCCAAGGGTTTCTTATTTTAATTTTACTTTTAAAATGTGATCCTATCAAAAAAATTTCTTTTTTTACTCCGAGAAGAAAAAAAATTTTTTTTACCCTGTTACTCATGCCTCTTATTCCATTCTTTGACTTTCATGTTATTCTGTTAAAGCCAAGTTCCTCCAATTCTGGGACATGAATGTGATTCTGAGAGAAGGGGATCAATGTAAGCACAATTAAGAGCAAAGCTAGGAATTAGAATGACCTGTTATACTGGTAGAGAAAGTTTTCTGTTCACAAAGAGCATGATGCTCCTTGACTTATTATGGAGTGTTATATCCTGATAAATCCATCATAAACTGAAAATATTATAAATGGAAAATACATCTAATTCACCTAAACCACAGAACATCCTAGCTTACCAACACAGTGTACTATAGAGTTATCAGTGGTTTCTCATTGTGATCAGATAGCTGACTGGAAACTGTGACTCCTTGCCACTGCCCAGCATCAGGACAGATTGGACTACATGTTGTCAGCCCAGTAGTAGATGCAAATTCAAAATTCCAAGCATGGTTTCTTGGTTCTGTTTGTTTGTTTTGTTTTTGGGTATGCGGGATTGAGCCCAGAGATGCTTAACCACTGAGCCCCTTTTATTTTTTATTTTGAGACATGGTCTCACAGAGTTACTTAGGGCCTCACTAAGTTGCTGGGTCTGGCCTTAAACTTGTGATTCTCCTGCCTCAGTCTCCTGAATCACTGGGATTACAGGCATGCACCACCACTTCCGGCTTGAAGCAAGGTTTCTGCTTTCATTTTCACCTCCATAACATTGAAAAATTATGTGGAGCTATCAGAAGTTGGCATGGTCTGTACTCTGACACACTGTAGCACTGATTCTCACTCAAACCTGGGTAGAATCAAGTTACTCACCAGTAGCACATAGCTGGTGAGTCAAGTTCTGCATCCTGTGGACTCCACCATCCTCATTTCCCCAGTCTCCCTGTCCTCTCCTCAGAGGTACTGCAGTGCCTCCAGCCTCACCCACAGTGCTTCTTTCACCCTAGTTCACTCTGCAACCTTAGGGATCCCATGCACCTTGCCAATGGCTACTGTACATGTCACTGCCCCCAGAATAAGTCCCAAATCCCAGGACCTGGGCTCTCAACCACAGCCTCCTATCTCCTCTAGCTGGCTCTCCTCCACACCTTCTCAAACACACCTACTCCAACCTCAGTTGCACCTGCAAACTTTGCATCCCTCCCTCTTCTGAAGCCTCCTTCCCCTCTTGGACTGAGCCTCAGCACCCAGGGTGTTGTCTGCATTCTACTCACCACATTGTAAATACGTGTGCTGCAAATATATGTCTGTCTCTCACGCTGTTTCCCGTTTCTCTGAAGAACTATATTTGTGTCCTCAGTTCCTGAAACTTAGTGGAAGTTCAATAAACATTTGTAAGTGGAAAGAACTGAGGGAGGGGAGGAGGAAAGGCAGAGAGGATACGGGTCCCAGCTTACTGGGTGGTCTAAGGTGGAAGAGAACTCTGAATGTACACTACCAAGGATGGTTCCCTCCAAGGTCACTCCTATGGAAATTCTCCCATCACATGCATTCTCGCTATCTTCCTTTCTAGGCAGAGCTGCATTTAAGCAAACTCCTAACTCTCCTATCAGAAAGAGATTTGATTTTCATTCTGTAAACACAAATACTTATGCCACTTAAGTCATCGTTAACATCCCACAACAGCACCACCTCTATCCATGCCATACCATGCTGTACCCCATGCCCGCTGCCCCAAAGTTGCCCCGCCCTCCCTCATTTTATGTACCCTGGACCCAGTTTGTTAGGCAAGGTTAATGTTGCCATTTCCCATCTCTTGGGTCCCCTGCCAAGTCCCCTGAACATAAATACTTCTGCATGTGGGTGACTAGATGACCCTTCTCATAAGAATTAGTGCTGATTATAAACTCTGGGACAAGACTTTGTCACTCTTCTAGGGAGACACTGCATTTCAGATTCCTCTGAATAGGTCAGTAATTGTCAGTACTGGTGATGCTAGTGGATGATTTGTAGTATGTGAGCCTACAAACTCACATATATGGCAGACTACAAAGGCACGCTGGAAAATATGGTGGGGGGAGGAACAAAAGATTCTATTTCAGATGCCTGGGTTGACACAGTGAGGGACCAGTCTGGATGGAAGAGCTGGCCTTTTGCAAACAAACAGCAGAATAAAACAGGCAGGGTGCCAGCCTGATCCTGTCCCTTGGCTTCGTAAATGTCTGCCTGATTCTCTTAAAATAACCAAGAAAATTATAGAGGAGTGGCACTTGTGCTCCTTACTAGATGCCTTGAGGTATAAAGAGTGAGTCTTCAAGAGGTTTACTGAAGCCAAAACTCCATCCTGGGGATGGGATAAGATGACACCAAGAAGTTTCTGGAAGTTCGGTTGTTTGGTTGGTAGATTGATTGGTCACAGTGCTTCTCAGTTTCAAGGTTGACAGATACCACCTAAAACCACACCATACAACCACCTAACAAATCTTCCCAGAGTTACCACATTTTGCAGTTGACCCCAAATGTTTCAATGCATGTAGGAAAAAAATGTAAGGAATTTTAAGTCAGAAAAATGCAGGTGAAAATCCTGATCATCTGTTGTCAGTTGAAAGGTGACACACTTTACATGGACATGTTAGATGGACTGAAAACTAAGGCCATGAGTTAAATACAGCCCACAGTCTCTTTCTTTCTTTCTTTCTTTTTTTTTTTTTTTTTTTTTAAATCTAAGAGTATCTGAGGTTGATTTTTCACTACAATGGCAAAGTCAGAGATCCATATAGCCCACAAAGTCCAAAATATTTATCTGGCCCTAAACAGAAAATGTTTGAAGTAAGATTATTGCACCTAAGACTCAGTTTTACCATCTATAAAAAGGGCAAAATACTTAGCACCAAAAAATTGCAAAAGTAAGCAAGATAATCAATGCACAAAAATCAGCTATGGAACAACATTTAACACATGTTGGAACCTTTACATTATTATTTTAAACTTAGTTACACATCTCTTTTTGTCAGGTGAGAGGAAGACACAGAGGGTTTTCCTTTCTTCTTCCTGTTTTCCTCTCTGTCTTAATTTCACTTCACTTCAACCCCCACCACCTACAGGAGAAAATTTGCAAGAAAAAATAATGTAATTTTTTTTTCTTTTCTTTTTCTTTTTTATTTTTTTTTTTTTAAGGAATGGAAAGTAAACTTACTCTAAAGGAATGATTAATTCTATTGGACATCTTCTTTTATTTATTTTATGTCTCTCCACTAATAGTTGATATCATTTTATTTTTATGAAAGTTCAACCATGTGCTATACAGAATTGTACGAAGAGTAGTGACTTCTTGCCCTCTGCTTACAAATATTTTTTTTTTCCTTAGAGAAAGTGTTATTTAGATGGTTTTGAAATCCCACACAAAATGTGGGCCTTCTTATAAGATTGTAATAAAGAGCTCAAGTTGAGAGGAAATAAAAGAAAACTGAGTTGGCGCTACATGAGGTTATTTTTGAATATGTAAGAAGACAGGCGCTACATGAGGTTATTTTTGAATATGTAAGAAGACAGACACTAGGCTTCCCTCAACAAGTTTCTTCAACTACTGTCACATCAAAACAAAAATTTCACCTAGTGTTTCCCTTATCACCACCTTAGCAGACTTAGAATTTGCCTTGCAAAGAAGTTGAAATCCTCAAAATGGATTATGAAAAGAATGTATATCCCCAGCAAAGCTAAACATATTAAAGAATTTAAATGTGTTTAATCAGAACTATTACAAGGTTTAAAACATCGATTAAATTACTTTGGTGTGAGAAGACTGAGAAAGTCTTGAACCTGCTGAACCATATTACATTCTGAACCTTTGTCTCACCCAGCAAGGATCCAAGAACAGAAAGCTTCCTATTTTTTTTTTTTTTCAATTATTACCTTGTTTCAAATAGGTCAATATGATTCCAGCCATGTAGATCTACCGCTTTTCTATTGGTAACTAAAAGACAAGCTCCGGTTCTGAATATTCATTTTGTGGCCTGCTTCTCTTAAATCAAATGAGTGATATTTTTCCTCAGGAGACAATGAAGAGTGGAAAGGTTATTTTAAAAGATCAGAAAACATGAAGAGAAGAAAAGCATGACTTTCCTCCCAGAAGCTTGTTCTTCTTATCCATTTGGTGAAAAGAAACCCAAACCTGATCCTTTGGCCCAATACAAATAGGGTCAGAGGAACTAGTGCTGAGGGGGCCTCAGAGGCCTGAGAAGGCTTTGTTAGTTAAAGGACCTCCAGCTCATCATGGTAGTACCCCGGAGTCTGGATTAAGGGAGAGTTCAGATTCGCTTTAGTTGTCTATGTTCCATTCCCAGGAGTTAGGATAACCATAGGAATCTGTGTGGTTGTGACAGACTTTAGGAATCTGAGAATTTTGATGCCTGTCTTCCTTGTAGGAGTTTTGATTCTGTTTCCCTATATGAAAAAAGACACTTGCTTCAAAAAGTTCTCATAAGATTTAAACTGGATAAAGATATAGTTACCTATCCCATCACTGTATTCAAAACAAGAGCCCAACAAATTCTTTATTTATTCATCTATGATCATGAGCCTCAGATGCAACGAGGAAACTATAAAATGTCTTGACTACAAGAAATCAACACTATATTGCCATCTAAAATTTACTCTTTTGTTTCCTAGTTACTCAGCTTATTTGTTTAGGGATTGTGTGTTTCCGGGGGGCGGGGGCAGTTACAGTGTGTGTGTGATGAGACTATATGTGTTATGAATGGTCACCTCAACCTTTGCCAGAGGATACTTTAAATTTCTTCCCAAAATGTTAAAATCAACAGAAAGGATGAAGAAATAAGCTGGGGAGAAAGGATGTCAAGGTGTTTGTGATACAGGTGGTGGGAAGAGGAGCAGTTAATTAGAGAAACTGATACTACTAATTCAAAAAATTGATACACAAATAGAGTGACAGTTTCCGGTGAGCCTGAAGAGCAAGCCCTGCACCCCAACACCCCCCCACCCCGTAGGTACCCACATAAAGGTATAGCTACCGCAGGTATACCAAGGTGTGCTGGCAAAAACAAAAGCAAGATGTCATGAACACCTGTGCCAGGGACTGAATCTAGGCTAGAGTCTGGGAAAAGCTTCTCTAAAGAAATGAATGACGCTTAAGCTGAAAATAGAAGGATGGATAGAAATTACCCTAAGAGAGCAGCTTTCCTAGGGAGAGCCCAGTGCTTCCTGTCTTGGGAATGGAACACTGCTTAATGGGTTAAGCTGACATCTGAGAAAAGGAAAGATAACAGAGTGGCTGAAATTCAGAGACAGGCACAAGATAAGTAGGGCAAGTCAGGAAGACCCAGAGAGCTACCAGCTGGGTCCTTCCAAGATGTCCCAATAGAGCCCCAGCTATCAGCAACATGATGCTGCCCTGGAACTGGACAGTGACTTAACTCTAAACTAGGCCATGTTGTCTGTCAGAAAGAGAAAGGAGCATTCAGAACTCAATAAGAGCCCAGTAGCTGATTCTGCATGAAGGGTACATTTGTTATATCATTCTCTCTGCTTTTATGTATGTTTGAACTTTTTCATAATTGGACACTTTAAAGTTAAAGAAAAGAACCTTTTCTTAACAACCAGCTGCAGTCTTGTGAAACTGGCCAGTGGCCAGGTGTTTCCCTGAGACTGCAACCTTTGGCCTGACTGTTGAAGGGGGAGGTTATGCCCTCCCCAGGGAGAAGGAAAAAGACAGGTTCATTCTCTGTAGAAAATCGAAAAATTAGAGCACTTGGTTCAATTCCCTGAACCTCTTACATCTAGGGAATTAGGCTATAAATCCTATGAAGTATTCTCTGGAGATTTCCAGGAATTCTAGTTTACACCCAGACCACAACACGGCAGGAATACCGATTTTATTTCACAGTTAAGCATTTGCAGTTCAAACTGAAATCGCAAAGAAACAGAATAGGGAAAGGATGAAGAATGGTGCAGATCTTTTAAACATACTATTCTCTCTTTGGTTATGGCTATACATATGGAATATTCTTGTTTCTTTTCTTCCCTCCCATTCTTCCTTCCTTCCTTCATCTCTGAGCATTACAAAATGCATTAAGGGGAAAAAATAAACAAGACAGTGATTTATCCTTGCCTAAAGTCCCCCTGTAGTGAGAAACAATAATTAAACCACACAAAATCAAACATAATCAAACACTGTGATAAGAGCTGTGAAGGAAAAGGATGGGTTACCTGATATGGAAACATATCCACGAAAAGAACAAATTTGCATTTGGAAGCAAGAAATTGCCTTTTCTAGTCTAGAAGTTTCAAAATTAAAGGGACCTTCACATTCTAATTTTTTTTTAGTTATTTTTATTATTATTTTTTTTAATTTTTACAGACTGCATTTTGATTCATTGTACACAAATGGGGTACAACTTTTTGTTTCTATGGTTGCGCACGATGTACATTCTACTCTTTCCAAGGGTCTTACACAAACTACCCCACCACCAGGCCACACCTCAAAATTTCCATCCTCTCACACCACCACACTGTGGACCAAGCTTCAAATGCATCAATTGGGGAGGGAGGTGGTCAAAAAAGGGTAGTTTTGATGTCAGCTACATAGAACATTATTTCATTAAAACGACTATTTGTTTTTAAATTATTCAATTCCAAAATATGTTCCATGGGAGCAAGAAATAAGGGAAAAGAATAGTAGAGTTGAGGCCAAAAGGGTAGGAGAGATGGAGAGCTAGAAGGAGGGAAAAAGGGAAGGGAGGGGAACAACTGCAGAAAGACATCCTAAAGAGAAACTATGTTCATAAGAAGCAAAAGAAAGAGGGAAGAAGTGTAAAACTTGGCTGTTCGCTTGTGCTACATGATATTGATCTCCATCAGTTCCCTTTGAAATGTTAATTAGTTAACTAGCTAATGTTAGACCCACAACCCTTATTGTTAAAAAAAAAAAAAAAAATCTTTATTCAAAATGGACCAGAATCTTAGATATCCTCTGAGAAACTAGCCTCTGGCTTATTAAGCAGTGTCTTCAATAATTCAAAGGCACAGATCAGACAGGCTAGAAGTAACCTCCTCCAGCTCCAGAGGTTTAAAAATCAAAACTCTCAGATTAAAATATTTCCGAGGGTGTTATATCCTTTACCAATGCCTATCCAAAGAAAAGGAATATCTATTTATCTGTCTTTATAATCAGTCCAAAATGATGTAATAAACTGTCATACCAACATTGTGGCCATTGGACTGTTGTATCCAAAGTCAGATTGATCATCTGGGCTGCAGTGCAGTGAGAAAGCAAAGATACCTGGATTAGATGGACATAACCCAGTGACAGAGGCAAAGCACAAAATGGCATTCATCTGAACTGGTGGATTTGGGTAGCTTTGCAATGGTGTTTCAATCAAGCTGCACATAAAACCTTGTTCTTAGAACTGTGGCAGCCTACCTGGAAATTCGTGTTCCCTCTCATTCTGAGAAGGCATTGCACAAACAACAGGGAGGATAAAGGGAAGAATTGTGTTCTTATCTAGAGAAAGCAAAAATTGTCACTTACAGCCCAATTGTTTCCAGGTAACTTTCCATGTAAACAGTCAGACACACAGTAGGGGAGCTGGAAAAAGCTGGTAACCCTGGGGTGGGTCTTTGCTACCTGCTGAGTTGGAGGTTCAAGGGATGGGAGGGAGTGGGAGGAGACCCTGAAAGCAAGAAGATCCAGAGCAGCATCCTAAGCAATGCCAAGAACTTAAGGACTAGCTGACAAAAACTGGGGTGCAGAGGGTAGCAGGTGGTAGGGAGGCAGCAAGAAACAAAGAACCAGAGGGAAAGCAGGCAACAAATCTAAGAGAAAAAAATCAAGTGGATGGTGTTTCCTGGGACAAGGGTGACTTGTTAGATGTTTGTAGGCCCAGGGAAGAATCCCGTAGAGACAGGGGAATGGCATACAGACAAAGGCAGGAGGATAGGATCTGTTGTCAAGGAAGCAAGAGGTTTAGTTTCAGGATGGATTAAGGACAACTTTCATCTGAATCAAGAGGAAAGCAGGAAGGAGAGAAGATAGACCACTTAACCTCTCAAAAGGAAGACTCAATTTTTTTTTTTCCCAGTAAAATGAAATCATTGCACTAGGTAAGTTCAGAAGTCTTATCATCTATTTTAACATTTTAAGAAATGATATAATCCCTTTGAGTCCCCTCCAGCTGTTTTCATAGTTTGATTTTAAAGTTTTATGAGTGAAATGCTGTTCATTATTTTGAAAGGCAATACCTAGAGACACATTATTTATGTCCTGGAACCACTGAGGGAATCTCTATATTTTGGTATTTTAGTGATGTTCGACAAAAAATATATTGTTCAATGTCACTTACATATTCCTGACTGGGAGGCATAGACTGAAACTAACAAAAGCAGACAAACCCAAAATGAAGAACATTATCTTTCTTTTTTGAGGTACTAGACTCCTCAAAAATTTCAATGTCATGCTAGTCTGAGAAGCTTAGTGAGACTCTGTCTAAGAATAAAAAATAAAAAGGGGTGGGAAGTTATCTCAGTGGTAGAGTGCCCTGGGGTTCAATCTGTAGTACTGGGAGAAAAAAATTCAATGTCAGAAAAAGCAAAGCAAGTCTAAGCCTATGAAAATATTCCAGATTAAAGAAAACTAAATTGATATGGCAACTAAATACAAAGACCTTATCTTAAAGACCTTATCTTAGACTTAATCATGTACCAAAAAGAAAAAGATTTGGGATAGATATTTGTTAAGGTCAGTTGATGAAGCTGAAATATTGAAGGTGGATTAGGAAGAAATATTAAATTGGCTGAGATTGATAATTTTACTATGGTTTTATTTGCTTTTTCATAGTAAATAAGCACTGATGTGAAAATGAAACCAAATAATAATGTAGGCAAAAAATACATAGGTATTCAGTGTACTATTTTTAGTTTTGCAATTTTTCTATGAGTTTGAAATTATTTTCAAATAAAATCTTAAAATTCACTTTGTCAGCTAAAGAAGCATTCTATGCCCCCATACATCAGACGTTCCAGAGAACTCCACTCCAATCACAAGGCAGTGCCTTGCTGAGCAGATCTATCTTGACACTGGAAATAACCACTCTGATATTACTTGTGTAAACAGCAAACGATTTAAGCATTTCTGAGGCAGGAGTGAATTTGTAATTGAGCAATTGCAATTTTTAATTGATAAAACTGTAATATTGAAGGTGGGTTAGAAAAAAGTGGATCAGAAAAAAGGAATGCTGAGGGATTTAATGCTAAAATGGGCCCATATTTCTGTTCAGACATGTTTGTTTTATAAAATAGAATTGCTAAAAAGAAGGAAAGGAAAATTATAATCAAATGAAGGGGATAAATTCTAATCATTGCTGAAGAACAGAACTTATAAAACAGGTAGACAGGATGGACACGGCATCCCTCTATAGTATAGACTCTTCATTGCAAGGTATAGAAAGCAAAACTGATAGAAAGTGCTCCCTTTTCTACTGCCAGTATATCATCTTCAGTTCCCAGAGAGTCAAACATAGACTGGATTACTCTTTTAGGACAATGAAACAAAAAGGGTAAATATTACAGGAAAATTTGAACGAGGCTAATTTTCCTATTCTTTTAGACCTAGTGATAATTTATGATGCTGTGTACTTAAAGTTTGTTGAGTATCTGAAAATCTTGAAACCAATAGTGTTTCAGATTAATTGACTGATTGATTGATTTTCTTTTTTCTTTTTCCTTTTTTGGCTCTGGGGATAGGGCCATTTGCATGCTAGGCAGCTGCTCTGCCATTGAGCCATATCTTCAGCCCTGTATTTCAGATTTTTAATTTGGGGGGGTGTAGATTGAATACTTGCAATTACAGGAGACATCTTAGAAGGTACAAACACAAAATTCATTCGTATTTCATGTACACCTTATACACATAACCTGAAGGCAATTTTTTGTTATCTTTACTGTATTTGCATTTTGACTGTGACCCATCGCGTGAGGTCAGGTGTCAATTTGCCTTTGTAGTATCACGTGGGCCCAAAAAATGTTTTGGATTTTGGAGATTTTAGGATTTTAAATTTTGTGACTAGGGATGTTCAAAATGTTTTTTTGGTGGTGGTGGTGGTGGTGGTGGTGGTGGTGGTGGTGGTGATTTGTTTTTTAACTGCTTCGGAAACTATTCTTATGTAACATCTTCCTGTAGGAACTGAGAGAAACTGACTTCCCTGTTCCAATAACGGTGCTTGCTCTTTGGTTTGCACAAACCTTCCTGAAGGTGGCACTAAGCACCAGTGCTTCCTGCTGAAGGTGCTTCTGTGAGAACAGAAGGGGTGTCCCAGCATAGGTGAGGTGTCCAGGCTAAAAGTAAACCAAGTACAGCCTATTCAAGAGGCAGCAAGTCTGCAAGTGACACAGATAAGGGGTGAAGTATGAGCAGTTTCTATGCCGTACAATAGCACTGAAATTAAAATGACACAACCTTTTGTTCTTAGATCCAAAACTGATCATAAATATCATTCACATAGACATTATTCTGTCATCTTTTTTCCATTCTCTCTCTTTCTTTTTGATTTTTAAACTCTTCCACTCCTCTCTTTTCACTTCAGAATTTACTATATAATTGATATGACTGTTTTCTACTGCACAGAAATTGAATTATCATAAACTCCTTTGTCTACTGGTCTGTAACTAACCAGAAATATTACCACAGATAGCTTCCTGTGACTTACAAAAATGAAATATTTTTGCACTGACCTGGAAAAAACAAAAAAAAAAAAATCAAAGACCTGAAGATACCCCCTATCCAAGCATTCTACTAGTTTTATTAGGAGGAAGTACAAGAAGTAGAGTTTGGAAAACATTTTCTTCATCAATAGTTGTTTTTTGGAGTTTGAGTTAATCAAGGAGAATGGGTAAGAAGTGATTATTGAGTTTGAATTTTTTATCAATTAAAGTGGCCTCTTTCTACAAGAATCATATTTTTTTAATTTATTTTTCAGGGATAATAGACAACAGCTTTTTTTTTTTTCTATAAACATTGTTTTAAAAAAGAAAAGTACTGATTCTATCATAAGCTCCTGGAAATCCACACACCTTCTATTATTTCTAAAGAGGGAAGTAATAATTCAGCCTGGTTATGATTAATAATAGATCTGAAAAAGGAAAAGTCAGTTGAACTTTTATAGTATCTGGAACTGTTCTTAGCCTTGGTAAGTCTCAGTACATCTCCTTAAGTAAACCAACTGCATTGCAGATTGATGTAACACTCCAGTGACAAAGAGGAATTCTCCCAAAAGTATCTTCCTTGGGAAGTTGGTATGTTTTTAGGTAAGCTCTGTCCATATTTGGATCATAGACAGAAATTTGAGACCGAGTAAATGGAGTAAGAGTACAAGAAGGTAATAAAAATGATTTCTAAAGTTTTGAGATCTACAAACCAAATGGGCCTGATAAAATAAGAGGAATGGCTGAAAATGATTTCAGTACGATCTTTATGAAAGACTAAGAGATGAATGACAATGAGTAAATACTTCTTTTAAGAGAAAGGTGGTAGGCACAGAAGAAGCTGCAGGGAGAGTATCAGATTGTCCTGAGGATGAACTGCACATTGGGCAGCACGAGAAGCATTGTCAAGCTTGTTATGTGGACTTCTTTCCTTATTCTAAAGATAGAACAAACCCTCTTTTGGGAAATGAAATGCATTTATTCTTGCTTGGAAGCAGAAAGGTAAACCATGGCCCCTCAAGCTACATACCTTTCAACCATGGAATCTCCACACTGGTAGGGAGCCCTGGAGATCACTCACCTTATAAATGAGGATACCCATTTCAAAAGTTGTCCAAGGTCGTGTGGTAATACCTGGCAAGTTGAACAGCAAACCCATTCCATCAGCCTCCAGCCTATGATTATTTTCCCACTACACAAAACTACCTCCCAGTCTATTTATACCAAATACACAGAAAGTTAAACTCTACCCCTTTTCTACATCTCAGACTTCTTGCTGCTTTTGAGTGACATTTCTGTTAATGTCAAAGCCTTCTGCATATGGTTGATACCCTAGAAAGGATAGTTAAGGATCCCCATCTAAGTGAGAAGTCCAGTAAAAACCCAGAGAAAATAAGAAACTTTGCTGAGTTGGAAGCCTGTCCCAAGCCCCCAGCTCCGTGTGACTTGACTTCCAGGGCATCCCTACATCTCACATTTGACAGAATGTCTTCCTGTTTGCCTTTGTAGGTTTCACAGCGGCAGCCTCCCTGGTGTCCTTGGCTTGGGCCCTGGCCTCCTACCAGAAGGCCCTGCGGGACTCTCGAGATGACAAGAAGCCCATCAGCTACATGGCCGTCATCATCCAGTTTTGCTGGCACTTCTTCACGATCGCAGCCAGGGTCATCACATTTGCCCTCTTTGCCTCAGTTTTCCAGCTGTACTTTGGGATCTTCATCGTCCTTCACTGGTGCATCATGACCTTCTGGATCGTCCACTGTGAGACAGAATTCTGTATCACCAAATGGGAGGAGATTGTGTTCGACATGGTGGTGGGGATCATCTATATCTTCAGTTGGTTCAACGTCAAGGAAGGCAGGACACGCTGCAGGTTGTTCATTTACTATTTTGTCATCCTTTTGGAAAACACAGCCTTGAGCGCTCTCTGGTACCTGTACAAGGCTCCCCAGATTGCAGATGCATTTGCCATCCCAGCGCTGTGCGTGGTGTTCAGCAGCTTTTTAACCGGCGTTGTTTTTATGCTGATGTACTATGCCTTCTTTCACCCAAACGGGCCCCGATTTGGGCAGTCACCAAGTTGTGCTTGTGAGGACCCCGTCGCTGCCTTCTCTCTGCCTCCAGAAGTGGCCACTAGCACCCTGCGTTCGATCTCCAACAACCGCAGCGTCGTCAGTGATCGTGATCAGAAATTTGCGGAGCGGGATGGGTGTGTACCTGTCTTTCAGGTGAGGCCCACGGCCCCGTCTACCCCATCATCTCGCCCTCCACGGATTGAAGAATCGGTCATAAAAATTGACCTGTTCAGAAATAGGTACCCAGCATGGGAGAGACACGTATTGGACCGCAGCCTTCGAAAGGCCATTTTAGCCTTTGAATGTTCCCCGTCTCCTCCTAGGCTGCAGTATAAAGATGATGCCCTTATTCAGGAGCGGTTGGAATATGAGACCACTTTATAAAATAAAAGGACTTGCAGGAGCCACAACATCCAGATGAAGGGGTGACAGCAGGGCTGTGGCAATAGTGACGCTTCATCTTACAGTAGGGCAACAAGCTGTAATGTTCTTTGTCTGCCCGTCATCCTGATTATGGTTTGATCTTCCATCAGCTAACTGCCTGCTGTTGGTCTTCTTTCAAACCAGCAGCACCAAGAGTCTCTTACTCCACCTGAAGGAGCAACACCAGCCCAGTATGACTGTTGCTACCAAATTCCTCCTGCATGGTCTTGGAGCACATCCACCAGAGGGCACTATTATTATGGAAGAGTTTGCCTCCAATCAATAGGGTGTTTTAATGGAGTTAACTGATTTTTGCATAAAAATATATTCAGTCATACACACACCAACATACACACACACACACACACACACACACACACACCAGTCCTCTGTCAAAATAGCTTAGGTGATTTTCTCGATGCAAAGCTCTGATTCCTGCAAAAATATAAAAACAGAGAGAGAATATATCTCTAAGACTCCAGAGGAAAAAAAATAGTACTACTTAGAAAAGAATTTATAAACCATTTCCTCATTTGGAAACCAACATCATGTGTGAAAAAGCCTATTCAATAGACAGCAAACTCAAGTGTGTTTACACATGTTTTAGCATTGGTGGAATAGTTCATTTTATACACATTTCAGGATTTGTTTTTTAATTTCAAATTTTCAGTTGAGAACATCTTTATGACAGGAATCCTATGCAGCACATGTATGGCTTTCGACAAGACCAAGGAGCTCAATAACTTTGTGATGTAAATTAAATGATAATCATCATTCAGTATTCAATTGCAAAAGGTTAAAACATACATAAATAGAAAGTGGGGAAAAAGAGGCAAAAAGAGAGTCTGATTCCCAGGCATGTGCAGCTCACATTGGAATGTAAGCACAGAGCCTCAGGAGAGGAGAGGGCTGCAAGCAAATCTTTCTGCATACAGAATGAGTGGCTTGCTCTATGAACTTGGGGCAGGTATGATTTCAGGAGACGCCATGCCACATCCTTCTAGTGCCAAACTCCATCCAACCACAGGACTGACACGGAAGCCCCAACAACTGAGAATAAGTGGTGTGAGCCCCCCGAAAGCAGACAAGAGAATGAACAAGTTCTCCACTGTGTACAGACTTACCCACTTCCCATCCAAGGTCAAAGTGAGGTCTCTTTTAGAGGCTTTGGGACAATTTTAGTAAGTATGAGCATACCAATGCAGTGAATATGCTATAAGGAAACCCTTCTGAACTGATCGAGGGCTTATCACTCTATCCAGCTAAGATTTGTATTTGAATCATCTGTAAAGTCGCACTCTTAAAACAAGCTTCTGGGTTTTAAATACCTCCGTACAGCAAGTAAACGTCCCCTGCTTTCTGTTCTCAGTGTCCTTGGTCATGGTGCTTTTTGTTGCATTAAAAGTGCCGGTCAAACTTTGATAGTATTTTTTTATAGTTGGTGCAGAGTGGAATAACTCATGGATTATTTCAATATTTTTGTAATAAAAAATATAGGGTATACATATAGGCATCATCACTTTTTTTATAGACCTGGAATCATTTAAAGTACTTTAAGCATCATAATCACTTGGGATGTCAGAAACTGGTCCACAAATTCATCAGCCTGCCTCGGCAGATTGAAAACACTTGTCTCTTGCAAGATCACCCTACTTTGCAAGTTGGTGCCCCCAGGAACCTGGCCAGGGGTGCTATAAGAATATCAGGTGAAGAGAGAAACAGCCTAACTAGAAAGGGCTTGTCAAGACTGGCCAATGTTTCCCAGGAAATCAAAGATGTAAATGATTATTTTCATCCATTCATTAGAACAAACCTGACCACAGTGGAAGATGTCTTAAACTTCTTTCCCTGGTTTTATATTAACCCAACTGATAGATTAAAGCTTATTCAAGTCACTAAAGAGAAGGAAAAAGTCAGATTAATGTAGTTATTTACTTATTTGGACTGTCCTATTCACTTAAAGTGGTCAAGTTCCAGAGCCACTGCCTGTAATATCATCCACAAACTGCTGTCCCCATGAGGACATCCACAGGAAATGACAGAGGGCTCAACCTAGGACTTCTTTTGGTACAAAGCCCCAAATCAATTTTTTAAAAGATAGACAATTTTTACCAGTAGACATGTTCCTAATACTCCATGACTTGATCCTCCAAGCAAGATTTCCACTAAAATCAATACTAATCATTTTTGGGGATGTGGAAAGATTACCTCGTCACTGGTAAAGCTCCAGGAGGACCCTCTTCTTGTCAGCACATGGTGAAAACATTCCACCCCCATTGTAGAAGGAAAAAAAAAAAGATCATTTTTGGCAAATTCTTCACCTTTGTGCAGAACCATGTGTTATTAGCTTCATTAGTTCCAAGATAACTTTTAACTGACGATCTTTGGAAATTGAATTTCTCAGTTGAACTACACCTTGATTCCATGAGTAAATAACAGATTACAGTTTAATAGTATCAAGCAAACAAACACAGCAGCCCCTTCACTCTTCGATCATGTAAGTTCTAAGTTATTTCTCAACTTGATCCCTCACTTAACATGTTAAGATTTGAAAGAAGAACTATGTAGATAAGAGATAATGTACTGTCCTTTATCTTGGAGGTGAGATTAGCAGTCAGGAGGGTGTAAGAAGTTTGAATTTTTCAGTGATTTCCTCAATACTGTAAATGTTGTTATTGAACATTCTTGAAGATTATGATGTTTTAGTTAACAATGAATTCGTGCTAAGGAAATGATATATATCCTTCATGTTATAAATTACAACTTCTCAGAAGATTACAAGAACAACAACAACAACAAAAAAAAAAAAACTACTTCAGAGGTTAAATCATGATTTAATCTTGCTTCTGTGATTCAGAAAGCACAACACTGCCATAAGACAACTTGTATTAGTTTCTAGAAGCATAGATAACAGAGTTTAAAGTGTTAGGATTTAAAGAGATGTCATCAATGTGCAAAGGAACAAAGTTTGTTTTTGTGTTTAAATTTTAATTCTTCCTAAAATTTTATTTGCAGTCTGACATTAAACCCTCAACGGAGAGTAACTGAAGAATAATCCAAAAGGGATGAGTGATGGTTAGCATACAAATGGAAATAATGGGATTCTTTATCTTCCAGTCTGACATTCCTGGACCTGAGTTCACTTCAAATCTATTAAGTGGAGGTTTCTTTTATCATTCACTTTTTTTCATAGTATCATGACATTTTCTAAAGGAAAAATACTTTAACTTTGTTTTTCCACTTTCAAACTAGTATTTTAAAATTAAACTCTATATACCCTAGCCATGCAGAGACTTTTAAATATTTGCATGAAAGAAAAAAAAATTTTTCCCTGCAAGTCAAATGTGGTTCTCCAAAATGACTATGTCCTTTAAATCATGTTCACACTTCTACATTTTTCTAGTTAACTATGTGTTGTCTAGCTCGGCGATATAACTTTATAGACACTCAGTTCCTATTCACTTAAGATTAATACAAAAAATGAAATTCTCTTATCAACAGGTCAAGATCATGTGATTCAAGTATTATCAAAAGTAAAATACAAAGATAACCTGAAAATAAAAGTAATATGAAGAATTTATGGTTAATTCTTAAATGTCCAATCTATTTTGCTCTAGGAATAAATGAAGTGAGAGTATTGACCAATTAAAAGTGAATGAGAATAACAAATCTCATTGATGGCTTTCTTATTTTTAATCCTTCATAGGTGTGTTACTAAAGTTATAGAGAAGAAAGAAATAAAGAAATAAAATGTCCTTTAGTGCATATAATATTGTATGCTACTGACACATGAACTTTTAGATAAGAAGCTCTTTCCTGCTCCCTTTTCAAAATCAACCATGCCTATAGGACATTGACACACTTGTGAACTTCAGTTGAAAATACCTCCACACAGTTCAGCACTTCTTAGCTTAAATGAACTTTATCACTCCTTAAAGATCCCATTTTTGAAGCAGCTGAATAGAATGGTTTTGTGTGCTTTCAACGTTTCTTTCCCTGAACATATTGAATTGAGCAGAGGAAACCTCTGATGTCCTTAGCAGGATTGTGTAAGGTTACACATTTACTTTCAAATGTACCAAATGTCATTGAGTGGAAACGCATTCTGACATAATGTTTAGACAAGAATACAGAGACTTTTTTCCCTAATGAACCATTTTCTAGACTAAATATATTCTCTCTTGCATTCTCAACACATCTTTGCCATTAGCCATTACAGTTTCTATATAAAGCTTGGATGAGATGCCTGCATTTTTATGTTTCTAAGGAAAATTCCTTAAAACCTTTTTAAAAATAGCTCAGGCTATCTTTTAGAATATAGCTCAGAGGATGGTAAAGCACAGGGTGATAGCACAGTCATTTGTATAACTTTAGTGATGGATGCAGACCAATTCGCGTTCCTTTATCTTAGCAATCCAATGTAACTTTTGAAAATAATCAAAATCCTGCCAACTTGTGATTCATAACATTCCTTCTACCTGATGCTTGAGCATTTCTCCAAATGGCCAAGGGTGGGTCATTTTGCTCTAGTTCCAATTTCTGAGTCAACCTGCCTTATATCAGGCTGTGAAATGATCTGAACATTTGGATGGCATCTCCTCCCCTCACTTGGGCACCTGTAAGGCAGCATCAGGTCACTGCAGAGTCCCTGTAGACATATGTTTCGTCCAACTGCTGTCCTGAAAAATGGGCACATAGAAAGACATTCGATGTGTGTCCAAGATCAACAGTCTCAACAGGACCATTACTCATGCTAAAGTAAAATTGTGGAATGTGGATGGAATTGTATCAAAACATAATGAGGCCTTTAATTTTGCTAATTGTAACAATTAAGCTAGCTGACAAGCCTCCTGCTCCCACAGAAGAAAGCCAAATGGAAGAAGTGACAAATATCCATGTGTCCACAAAAACAAGGGGTTCAGAAACTCTCCCCAGAGTGGCTGAGATGTCATATGGTCTCATCATTCATCTGAAGCTCTTTCTCTAGATTACTCAAGGGGAAAACTACGAGTCTTTTTTGTATTATACACAGTGATCTAGCCCAGAAATGCAAAATTCAGCAAACTGGTAGCCTATGTTCCACTAAATAAAGGATGATATAATATCCCTGACATGTTAAAATGTTTCTATGTTATACTGACATAGACTATGTCAGAGATAAAATAAATTGAATTTTTGCTTTTGTTATTTTTGTTTTATAGATTTTCTTGCAGTTCCGTTTTCCATATCGACAGTTGTTACGGTTAAAATTTGGAACCTCACTCAAAAACTCATATTTTAGGCAATGAAATAATGTTCAAAGGTGAAAAAATTGGATTATGAGAGCTCTGATCTCTTTAGTGAATTAATCCATTTGCTGGATTAACAATTTGAATGAACTACTGTGGTAACTGTAGGCAGGTAGGGTGTGACTTGAAGAAATAGGTCACTGGGGACATGGCTTTGGGGGCTATATCTATCCCTGGCCCCTTCCTCTCTCTCTACTTCTGGGCTTCTATGATCTGAGCTGCTTTCCTCCACCATACCCTCCCTCCATGATGTTCTGCCTCATCTCAGGTCCAAAGCAATGGAGTCGGTCAGTCAGGGACTGAGTTCTCCAAAACTGTGAGCCAAAATAACTTTTCCTCCTCTAAGTTGTTCTTATCAGGGATTTTTGTCACAAAATAAACAAACAAAAAAAGATTAATATAATAGTTTCCTATTACTATGATTGAAAGTTTATTGTGTGCCTAGCACTGTGCTAAAGAACCTTATCACTGTCATCTGGAGTTAAGTATTTCCATATGATGAAACTTCAGTTCAGAAATGTAAGCAACTTACCAAAGGCTCTGTAGCTAGGGAAGAGTAGAGCTCAGAGTTGAGCCTAATGTTTAACAACTGAAAAACCTTCTAAAAGACCAACGAATATGCCACCAAAGTTCACTCCTGGTATAACAAGTCTTGAGAGTGAACAGAATCATGCTCTGATGATCAAATTTTTCCTAGAAATTTTTATTTTAAAGTCAAAGATGTCTTTCAAAATGAAAAGTTAAAAAAAGCTAATGATGAGAAATGGAAATCTTATCCTTTATAACTGAGTTTTTCTTCAACTCTACTTCAGAATGGGCAGATCAATGCTGCTCTTCCACTCCAGACAAAGGTGCCCCATCGTGCTTCTCTGCACTAAATTAAGTGATAAATACAATTTAACTTAATACTTCTTCTCTTGTGTTTTATTCATGTATGATACTGTCTTTCAGTTAGGACAGAATGAAAAATAACTAAACCCCACTACTTACTTTGATATGCTGAAGAAAGAGAAAGAGAGGGAAGAGGAAGGAAAGAAAAAAGGAAGGAAGGATAGAATGGGATAGAGTTAACAAGTGTTTGAAGTGGCATCATTTTTCTATTATAAGGTAATTCTATTCCTGCAATTATTTTCCCCTAAATTTTGTTTACTATCTTGCAGGTCACAAAATTTAATATTTATGATGATTATAAAACGCTAGCTCAAACCATCATATAAGTCTAGGAACCTTATCTTACATTGAAGGGTTAGATACAAGAACATAGCAAATATTTATCCTATAGTTAATGAATCATCACTGATGTGTTCTTTCCCTTCTCACTAAATGTAGCATCTCTGAAGTTCAGCAAGATGACAGAGTGTACAGCAATGGTGTCATTGCACATGAAGTTGTGTGTGTGCTGTTTGAATTGATTCTTTAAAAGTAGCCAATAATAAACCAAAACTTTCTCAACCCTCGTGTTTTTTTTTTAATCTTCAACAGTCTGAAGGTAATGCATTAAAATATGAGTAGTCATCTGTCCTCCTACTTTAATTGGGTTCAATCAGATTTTTAGGAGCTTATGTCAAAATAAAAGTCACTAATGTTTAAAGAAGATAACCTCCAAAAGAAATCTACACGTTACTTCATGACCCTTATATTATAGGTGAGGCAACTATGACCCAAAGAGATCAGGTAATTTTTGTAATCATTATTACATACACTACACATTTATTGATTAGATCTGTCATTCATACAACAAGCATGACTTCTATTAGTAAAACCACCAGGCAATCCACAGTCAAGCACAGAAGGAATCCTGCATTCAGTTATAGTACGATTATGAGCAGCTGAGGCAGCTTTGTGCCTTCAACTTTAACTCTTTTTCTCTAGCACACTGCTACTTCTTTTTCCAGTATCTATATTTAATTCTATCTTAAAACAGTAAGGAAACATAAGCTTTTCCAAGACTATCCTGTAAGCCTCACAATGAACAGTTCCCACACACGATGACAAACATAAGGTAAGAATTTAAGTGCAAAGATAAATTAGATGGCTGCCAATAAGCAGAAAAGCCACTTTATAACTATTTTTGTGGCTCTCCAACAGTAAATATTTTTTAATCAAAGTCACAAAGCAACAACAACAACAAAATGGAAATACTCTCTTGGCACATAGTATTTGTCTCAAAACCATCAGCTCTGAATAAACTTTGGAGATAGGCTTGTGAATTCCTTTCAAGAAAAGGCAAGAAATTAGGCATCCCCCTTAGTATTGGAAGTGTTCCAATAGGTTGCTTCTTTGATTTCCAAGAAAGCAGAATTCATTTGTACATACAGGATTTCTCCAGCATACTAGTTATTTAGGAATAACAATTTTTGAGACTAGTCTCAGGTATTATAACTTGGGAAGTCATGCTAAAGCATGTCTCCTGTGTCCAGAGCAGTCTGCTGCCTTATGTGTCAGGAGACAGGGCAGCCAGCCTCACACCTTGTGGATATCACACTAGCATTGTATATAATCCAAGTCACTCCTGCAATGTGACCCGTAGCGGTTGACTCCCAGAAATGGAGGCAGTATACTATTAAAGATTACTATTAACTTGAATAACTAATTTTCTTTCAGTGAAATAATTCTGGTTAGGTGACTTTTAAGACTATCGGTCTCTATGGAGTATACATAAAGAGAAGAAAGAATATTAATTTTTAAAAGCCCAGAATACTTGAGAGAATTTTTGGTGAGTCTCATTAGGCATTAAAAAAAAAAAAAAAAAAAAGAGTTAATGTAGTAATGTTAATAACGTAGGGTCCCTGATTTCTAGGTTCAAGTCACCATTACAACATTCATTACCACGGTTATCACTCACCACACAAGAGGAAGCCCGTAGTAACTAATTAAGATGTTTGCAAAGATCATATCTAACATCAAATCAGCATCAAATTAATTAATCAAAATAATAAGCAAATATTATCAACACAGTGCCAACATGAAATTTTCTCTTGTGCTATTATTGAAATCTGTCACCTACTTTGTTATTAGAATTTCAGAAAATGTAAGGTTTTGTGTTTTTATTATACTTCCATCTTCCAAATTAAGCAGGTTGGCCCTTTCCTTTCTCTTCTGCTTAATTTGCATTAAAATGGAATTAATCAAATTCTTACTTCAAGTGCTGCAAATAGGAAGGAATGGAGATGTTGTGTTTAAGCTAATCTAATTTAACTTGTAATGGCATTCTGGCATGGAGTTGTATCTGATCAACACTTTTAAATATTTCGAATTAATTCATTTATCCGTAAGTTCCAAAACACCTCTGAGTGGGTTGAAAATATATTTCAGGTTTCTATGATTATAAGAAATTCTTATTTAGATTACAAACCTGCAGAATATGTCTTAATACACACCAGCATTTCAATCCACTGTGATTCTGGAAAATGAGCACTTGTATTTGAAGGTGTTGGGCACTGCTATGTTCACAGAGCAATTAAACTTTGACCTGTGGTTTTCTATGGAGCCCCCTGTGATTTCTTATTCTATTCAAATTGGAAGAAATAGAGCACAAGCCTGTAACCAAAGGAGACCTGTCAGCTAGTAAAAGAATTGTCATTTTATATCCTACTTTTGAAGAGCTAAAATATTCAGCTTTCCTTATTAGCCTTTCTAATGCATTGTACATAAAAAGGAAGTGGATCTCCAAAGTATGTTTAAAAAGACTGAGGTGAAACATTTTCCTTGTTCTGAATCGGAGGCATGGCACTCTGTGAAAGGATATAAATCTCTGCTCCCTTAAGAGAGGGGAAGGGTGGCCGTGAGCCAGTGATGCTCAGAAATAGTCTCCACCATCCCAAAGCTGCATATTGCTGATGCTATCGATTCCCTTCTTTTTCTTACAGAAACATCTTGGAACTTGTCAAGTTGTACTGGCGGTGATTTGCAGTTAATTAATTCAACAGACACTTTAATCTTGCAAATTCTTGACTTGTAATATTGTAATCAAGCTATTGCAAGGGAACAGTAATCCGTTAGTGAAAAAAGGAGCCCTTGGTTCTGCATCGTGCCATGACATGCCCAGGCCAGAAGAGAAAGACCTCTGTGCTGCAGAGCTATGAAATCATGCTACCTGGTTCCTCAACACTGATGCGCTGAATATTCATCCACCTCCTTTGTTTTTGCCAGTAAGCACTACTTTGAAAAACAAGTCAATGGATTCCTGGGGGCTTGTGTAGCTCAGAGAATGGGTATAGGTCACCGGAGACTTACTTCCAATGGATTCAAATCCATGTGTTTGGGAATGGAAAAAAAAAGTCACTGTCATCTGTTTAATAATTGATCTGTCCAAATAGAGTTGCTGCTTTTATTTCATTTCTTGAGACTACCATGATCAGCATTGTAATAACTGATTCGTAAAACTTGAGTTTATAATTCAGTTTTAGAAGTCAAATCTGCATGGGTGTAACTATTGAATAATTTGATGCTTGCCTCCTGGGTGATGACATTTCCAGTTTCAAACTGAAACCCATTTCTATGTGGAGTTGACTGCCCCTTGAATTGCTTCTTGAATCCTGCAAAAGTTTGGTTATAAGCTTAAAAAGATCACCAACTGATATTCTTAATGCCTATATTTTCACTTAGAAGTAAACAGGTGATATCATAATTAAAAATCATAGTTCTTTTTCTACTTCTCTTATCTCAAAGAAAGGTCAAAATGAGGTTACCAGAAATTATCAAATCATAGTTTCAAAGTATGTAAGAGAATCAGGTATCCATATGTCCTTATGGTTTTTGGTCTAAATAATTGGTATCAGTTTTAGGGATTAACTCCAGAAGAATGAACAGAAGTTATCAGATGCATCTAATAAGCAGCCTAGAAGTGAAAATTTGAAGAGGAAGAAGCAGGGATCATTTTTCCTATGTCTGAAAAATGCTGTTCTTTCCTAAATGATCATCTTGGTGGTTATGTACAAGATTTTCCCAGGGCTACTGATTTTCCCAGTTACTGACACTAGTATCATGGCACGTGACTTTTCAAAACTAATTCTTTGTCACAGGTAAAAAAATGAATGGTAGAAAAGTGGCCTAATGCCTTGTGACTGATTTTCAATTGCCAGGCTATGACAACTAGCAAGTTAAAAGAAAATGTTCATTTCCTGAACCCCACAGCTAACTTACTCCGTAATGTACAATATGTTGCTTGACTGTGGTGATCTCAGAGCAATAAACAGTCCTCTTCTACAGGTTCACATGGGAAAGAGTGACTTTAGCAGAGCTGAGTGTCAGGACATGGGATTTCTATTAATGGAAAGGCCCAAGTACAGTGATTGAAAAGAAAACCTGTCAGTGGTCCATTAGAAATGCTTTCCTTTTTAGAGCAGAAATTCAAAGTACTTACTGCCATTCTAGAACTATGACAACAGATTTGTCCCCTTGGAAAAGTCAAGGTCTGATTAAAGTGGGGAGATGGAGGATATGTTGGTACCTTCCTATGTAAGATTGACTCTCCCTCATGATCATTCTCCTTGATCACTGGTTCCCATACTGCTCTGCATACCAAGAGTGGCTGATAGATTATAAGACAAGATATTCAAAGGTATTATAAGTCATTCTTTTTTGTCCAATGCAAACCATATACTTATCCATCCTTTTAACAGCAATGAGATTCAGGGTTACCATGGCCTTACTCAACGTCCCATTGTAAATATGCCATGACATCACAACAGCCTTCCTGTCCAAGTCCACTCAGCCAGGTTTACCAGTATTAGCCTCTTTTAAATGTAATTTGGATCTTGATTCTACCAGTCACCTAGTCTGTGTACTTATTCCCAAATTAGAAAAATAATTCTTCTGAGGTTGATTTTCAAAGTAATGGAAGCAAAAATAAATAAATAAGTGAATAGTTAAGCGACTTTTCAACATAAACAAAACCACTGAACCATTGATAGCCCTAAAGCTCTGATTTTTCCTCATGACTAAGTTTCTTTTCATTTGAGGGCTTTTGATGTTTGAATTTTCCAAATGATTGCTGAACCATCTTTACTAAACCAAAGTAGACACTATGGAGTTATTAAAAAATAAAGACTGTCCACATGAATGCAAACATTCCAATGAAAAGTGGAGAAGCAGGTCACTCAAGCAGTAAATTGGCCTTCATGATAGCAAACATCTGGATACTATCTGAAAGAGCCCAGATGTTTGAAGCATACAGTTTTCCAGCTGGTTGTCTGGTGTTGTCTAGATAGACAAACTGCTCAGGTGTACTGGAATTGAACTTTCTTGTGCAGTAATCTATTGCTGGTGATGTTCTGCTGCTAAAAGTCTCTTTGTTGTGCAAAGAGAAATAAATAATGCAGAGCCAATGTTATGTGATTTTTATTTACTTTCGGCAAATGCATGAAGGGAAGAGGTTTGGGAGGCTCTGTTCTGGGCACTGCAGACATGACTGCAGCACTGAGCTCTGTAAGACCAGCAGTTCTAGAGTTTCTTTCCAGGCAAGAATGAATTCAGCCTTTACTGCCTTCTGTAATTTTATTATTGCTCTTCTGCTGTTGGTGAATCTTTATCATTCACAGTTCACTTGACAGAATTGTTCAAGGGAAAAACAAATCTGATGAGTTTTTATTCTTCAAATAGAAGTTTTAACTTTAAGCATTCCATATTATAGCTTAAGTCCCCAAAAAGCTGCCTGATGCAGTTTTTCCATGGTGAATTCTATGGTTTTCCTAGATGAAAAATCTGATTTTTCCTAAATCAAACAAAATACGTAACTTTGGGGGTTTGGTTTGTTGATAGCATTCCAGTTGCCTAATACTAACTTGTTATCAAAAAAATGGAGAATATTAGGGTTTTCCTTGTGGTCATCATTAGGATTCCCTAGGAAAAAAGAAAATCATGACTTCAAAAGAAAATTTACCTTCTAGAAACAAAGTTTGAAATGTTCATACTAACTCTTGTATTCATGATGTTTTGTTCATATTTATTCTTTGTAACGTTAGGAAGTTGATTTTGTTTCTTCTCATTTGGCTCTAGGTTGGTGAGCATGTCCAATCTGAAGCTTGGCAGAAAGACAGAGAAGCTATTCAGACCAATTTTCTTCCTTTCAGGGACTGGCAATTGGATCCAAGGTGCTCTGCCACTGAGCTATATCCCCAGTCCTTTTTTGACTTTTGATTTGGGACAGGGTCTCAATAAATTGCCCAGACTGGTCTTGAATTTGTCATCCTCTGGCCTCACTCTCCTGATTCACTAGGATTACAGGTGTGTGCCACCATACACTTGGCTTAGAACAGTTTCCTTTTAAGAGCACTTATGTTGCAGAACTTGCTAGGATGCACTGACTATATGCAGGCACATAGAGACCCAAAAGGTATTTGGTTATACAGAGATTTAAGGAGATTTTCAAGGACAATCTAAATGGTCTGAAGGTTCTTAGATAGTGTTTCCATTGTGTCAAATGCTACATTCAGTGTCCATTAAGAAGAAATGCTTGGGGTAGTTAGGCATGATGTCACACACCTGTAATCCCAGTGACTCAAGAGGCAGTGAGACTTGAAGATCACAAGTTTGAGATCAGCCTGGACAACAGAGAGACCCTCCAAAAAAAGTAAAAAGGGCTGGGAATGTAGCTTATTGGTAAAGTGTCCCTGGGTTCTATGCCCAGTATCAAAAAAATGAAGAACTTCATGGAGTAGGCAATGAAGCTTACCTTACCTCAGATGCAGAAGTTTCCCTGACATCAAATGGATATTCCACTGAGTAGCAAGGGCCCCCAGCTATGTGGTGTCATTGTCCTGTGCTAATTGTTTTGTTTTCCGCTTTAGAGGTCAGGCTATGATTGCGCTGTAGACTCCTGTAAAAAGCTTCAGAACCAGTGGACATGTGCACCAACCAAATTGGTTTTCCTTTTCTTTTTCAGAGTGATTTTTACTTCACTATATCCTTTCCCCAGTCTTCTCACATTCATGCTATTGACAGTATGTTTAGCTAATTTCACAATGAAAAAATAGCAAACAATTAGCAATCACAAAAATAATAGTTTTTAAAGTCATCCTTAATTATGTGATAATTGGTATGAAATTTATGGTTTAGTAGAAAACTGATAAATCCCTGTGTTAAATATAATGACTATTTAAAATATTTGATATGTCCATGAAATAATATCCTTTTATGCTATAGGATAAGTTTCATTCTGGATGCAGCAACCTCAGGGGTTATGGTCCAGTATGGAAACAAAGAAACTAGAAATCTACTCATGCCTGCATCCTAGTCCCTGGTCCATGTCTTCAGCCTCAGAAACTCACATCAGCCTCATTTTTCCATTATGTGAAAGAAAGAGAATATTTATTTACCTACCTCATAGGGGTGTTGTGAAGATTAATGAGAGTTGGTAAAGCGCTTTGAGGTTAAAAAGCACTGTCAGTCTGCTAAAGAACAGGGACACAGAGAAGAACTATATACAACAGGAGGGCTAGGCTGAGAAGTGGGTGATGGAGTCCTCTGAGGAACACAGCAGCAATAACTAACCAAGTCAAGAATATAATTATTCTTCATCACTTGATATTAGTAAAAGTTTTCCTTTGAAATTCTATGTCAATTTTTTTTTCATTATCAGCTTTTTATTGTAAAAAATAACTCCTCTCATACAGACATTGAGACTCTTGGTATATATGGACCATTTTCTTGTAAGTCAAACTGAATTTTAGTAAATGTTTATTTAAATGCATCTAAAAAATGTAGCTCCTGCAAATGGCTAAGAAATGTGTGCACATGATCCCAAACTGCATTTTTTAGAACATGTGTGTGATGCCCACTTGAGTTCTGATGAGGCTGAATGGTCTGAAATCCACTTCTAGGGAAGAGGGTTCCTTAATGGATATGCTTGAGATTAGATTCTGGGTCATTTACACTGTGTGTCTCTCTTATTTTTAATATGACATATCTCTCCCTTTACAACCCATGGAGAAATGTAAAGCTTTGTTTCTGCTTGGAACTTCTGAGTTGATTCATTTTCACATCATATACATATTTTAAATATTTCAGAGAAGTGTTTACACAGGGCTTTAGTAATATAGGGATTTCCATGTGCTTACTTGTGTACAGATGCAAATTCTTAAAAAGGAGAAAGGAGGTGGTTGACAATCTCAGAGAATATCCTGTACAACTCCCCCAAAAGAATGTGTTTTCTCTTAAGTGTTAACCTGATTAGAACTAATGCTAAAAGAAAAAAAAATGATTTGGACTTATAAATATTTGCATTTTTCGAGTTATGGAGGCAAAATTATGAAGTAGGAACACACTCATGTAACAGTAACAGTGCAGATAATGTTTTCATGATGTGGCTTCATGAAGCACAGTTCCAGATTAACATTGTAACCTTTTGAAATTATTATATTCCTTTGCAAAATTTTTGCATGTTTTTAAAAAATATGAAATAAGGCTTCAGAAAGTTTACCTTGAGTAGAAGGTTTAAAATCATATTGTGCTTGGAGCTGACATAACACTCACATTCAATATAATCTCTTCTGATTCTAAAATCTAGTTGCCAATGGTACATCAAAGTCTCAAAATTTCATATTGGTTAAACATTTCTAATGCATGGTATTAAGCTTTCTGAAGCATAAATTTAACCTAGGCAATTTTCTACTTCATTTTTTAAAATTTGTACTACCGCACCAAACTTTAGATAAGTATTGTTTTGATAGACCAGTAATATGAGTATTGTGATTCAAAAAATAATTTGAACATTGTTGGCTCCCTACCCCCAGTTCTTAGTATCGATATTTTTCCAACTCAAAATGCATCAGAATATCCTTTTTGATAGAAAGGAAATGTCTATTTGTTTTTAGTTGTTTTTGCACAAGAAAACTGAAGTTGACATTTGAACCAGATTCAGGGGCTTGGAGTAGAAAAGAGGCAGTTTTGCAGGTGGGTTGGATGGGAGGAAGGCAGTAGGGACAATTTGTCCCAGGGAGACTTTATCACAAAGATGCAAAATAGTATCTAAATATATTTAGAGCTGAACAGCTCTTTGAAATGATAGAGTCTTGATTCTTCATCAAACACAAAAACAAGTGGTGACAACATGTTATTTAGTCATAAGCGACACATCTAATTATTGAAGGAGGAAGCTTGAATCTTTTTAAGGACCACATGGAACTTTCCAGTGCTCTCCCGAAAATTTGAGACACTTTTAGAAAAACTAGTTTTTAACAAAGACATTTGTAATTACATTGCTGTGGACCAGTCATTCTAGAAACATCATGCCTGTGATGTTTTGTAAAGTTAGTTGTCAACTTTCATGGCTACTTCTTGTTAACATCCTATTCCATAAACACAATATTAAAATATAATAAAAACACCTGCAAATTCTCTTTTGCTCAAAAGAAATGTCTCCTTCCTTATTTATATCTAACCATATTACTGGCACATTATTATCACAAAACTCCTTTCATATCTACATGATATGGGAAAAATGGGTGAATCTTTTGGTCAATTACTTATTGAAAGGCTCACCTGAAACTTTCATTTGGAAAAGGGACAGGATGACCAGGGACCACAGTTATCCTGGTGTGAGAACCTCACCTCTACTAAATAATTTCTGGTTTTCTTCTCAGTAGTCAAACAGCTCAGTAACTTCCAGAATGATAAACAGAAGGTTATGCAAATATGCTTTTCCATTCTTAGAAGGAAGAGAGCCACAAATGAGCCAGAAGTTTTCTCTCCCCTTCAAACCACTGAATTTAGGGTTTAAGACGAAAAATTGCTAAAGTGAGGATGAAATCTTTCTTACTACTGAAACTTTTCTCAGTTTTCACTAATTTAATTTTACACCTAGAATTGGAGTTTCCAGTGATAATAATCAATACCATTTTATCTGATGGCTTTAATGCAGAAATGGTGAAAGTATGAGACAACTGGGTATAAAAAGCTCATCTGTCCTCTCATCCATTGTGGATGCAGATATGGAAACAAACACTACTACTGCTCATATTCTGGTTTAACTACTAACATCTAATGGAAAAACAAGCATTTTTGCTCAGTATTATATTAAACCATTGCATAATATAAACCTGCTTCCAAATGGCAAGAGTCAGTTTGGTATGGACATTTGCTCTTCATCCTCCAATTTGTTTCAAATAAAATAAGTTTCACATCTAACTACCTCAGCTACTGTTGTTTTACTTAAAACCATGAAACCATGCACTTTGTAATTGACAAGTCTTTCATTTAAAATTTCAAAAGGATACTTGGTGCAAAGTAATTTTCAAAGATTTGTATATGACATAAACAACCCAACCTCAGGAGGTTGTAATTCATTTTACTTATTTCTATTTGGAGTAAAATCTCCATTTCCACTCAACACCAAGAGAAGCTGCTCTGTATTTGCTTAATTTGCCTTAAATATTTTGTGCTCCTTTCTCTGTTCAATTTTCATTTTTGTCGTTGTTTTTCTTGTTGTTGTTTTAAATTTATCTCTGAAAAAAAAATGTAACAGGTGGCAGATGAACAGCAAGTCGATGAGAATGGACCACTAATTTCTCAGTTCCCTCTTGTCCACTGTCTGCATGACATTCTGATTGTGCAAAATTGCCATTCCTGTGTTTCTCTCTCCATTACAGAAATATGGTGTGTGTGTGTATAGGGAATGGTGAAGAAACTTCCCCTAGAGTGAGCACAGTGCCTGGACCCAAAGGAAAAACCTTGGAGGTTCTTGTGCTTTTACTTTGTAAACATTGTACAAATGTATTTGGAATTTTATTTGAAAAGAAGAACTAAACAAGTTATGGATTTGTTTTCCTTCCTGTAAATATATATATTCCAATTTCATGTATCTGAACATTCCTTTAGCATTGGGCTCATAAGCGTGTCTTTATCTGCTGGAGGCTGCTGTCCCCAGGCAGTGACCCCGAGTGCTCTAGTTCAAAGCACAGTGCGTGGAGTATGTGATGTACTACAGTACCATAGTTATTTTGGTCTGTTAAGTAAGTTGCAATTTGTGATGAAATGAAGTGGAAAGTAGTACTTCATAAAAAATAAATTTCCTTGGTTATCTGATTTTTCTTGTAAAACTTTAAAAAAGAAAGAAAAACTTGAAATTTTATATATTTGGATTTTGTAGATTTTTTTTTTATTTTATTGCAACACAAGGTACCAAAATCATTAAATAAAGTACACTGTGGTCATTTTAACAGAAGTCTGAGTTTCTGATTCTTGTAAGTCCAGGAAGAGGGCAGAGCACATTTTGTATAAGGTAGGAAGTTAAGAGAAGATCACAAGCACAAATACTATTATGCAGACTATGGGCATGCTTGCTACAAATGAAAGAACTATGCGTTCAAAAATTTAAAAAAAAAAATAGACCACGGAATTCAACTCAGAAATTAAGCAAAGCCAAGTTGGGCAAATTTGAAATACATTTAGAATTATATCTGTTTTTTCTGTTTTTGTGATGGGATTTTACTGTGTTTCTGGAACTGGACTCGAACTCAGGATCCTCCTGCTTTGGACTCCAGAGTAGCTGGTATTACAAGCATGCACCACTGCCCAGTTTTACATTTTTTTTTTTAAATTTTAATTTGTTTTAATTAGTTATACGTGACAGTACAGTGCACTTTGATACATCACATATAATGGAGTATAATTTCTTGTTTTTCTGGCTATACATGATGCAGAATCCCACTGGTCATACAGTTATACATGCACATAGGGTAATGATGTCTGATTCATTCTACTATCCTTCCCATACTTTTTAAAATAGGTTTTATTTACTTATTTCATTTCAGAGAAGTGCTATAGAATGTTTTTCTAGAAGCACGATAAAACAAAGATATGTTTGAGATCACAAAGAAGCTTAAAACTGCAAATAAATTGTTTCAACATAAATAAAAAGAGCAATTATCCATGAACAAAAGTACTTTTAAAAACATACCTAAGAGCCTCCTTTTTCTAAAAATTAGTTTTGTGCTTTCTGTAAATTTTTCTTAAAATAGATTTTTTGTTTTAAAGAGCTTTTCTATTTTCTATACAGTTGATAAGAGCTCTCATTGTTTACAAAGTCCTCCTTTGTAAAATGTTAAAAGAAATACGTTGCATAAAAACTGATATATATGTTGAAATTGCTGTGGCTAACAACTAGAAATAGATAAGGAAAGAATTAGAAGCAACAAAGAAATGAAAACCTTTTTCAAGAAATTTTAGTGTAATGTCCTAGAGTTTTCTTTTTTCCTAATAACTTGAAACCCATCATTTTGATGGATTCCTTCAAGTCATTGTTATAAGTATTATATATATTTAATCCATTAATTTAAGAAATATTTTTTAAAAATCACAACCATGTGCCATTCAGGGGTATAAATATGAATAAAACATACTTTCTTCTTCAAGAATACACGCTAGTAGAGGAAGGAAGCCAAATTCACAAATTACATTACTTGGTGAAAGGAAATGTAGAAATGCACACTCGTTTCTATTATGGGAATATCTAACGCAATCTGCAAGAGGCTAGGGGTATAAAACGGAGTCATGCCACAGAAGGAGCCTGGATCCCTGAGTCAGTTAATGGAGCAGTGAGTATTATTATAATTTGAAAACAACATTCATATTTAAGGGAATTTTTTTGAAAGGAAGACACACCATAATCCTGAATTTGAAAATTTGATTTAGTAAGGAATACATTATGTTCCTAATTAATCTAGAAACATCTCTAAACCAAGATCCAAAGTTGTTTCATAAAACTTGACAAAATAATTATAAAATTTAATTGAAGAAAGGATGTACTAGAATAACCAGTTATTTTATTTTTAAACAAGGGCATTGATGGAATCTTTTCCTCTCAACCTATGATGAATTATAATAGTGTAAAGTGATCCACGTCATGCTTTGAACACAGTCCTTGCTGCTCTGCCACAGTGACTTATTTTAAAGTTGACATTTCTTTTTCTCTTCTTCCTCTCCCCATCTCTAACCTAGGGGAAGCAATAGTACCCTTCTTTCCATTCTAGGCTGAGTTCTCTGTACTTGAGCACACACACCCTAGGAATTAAGTAATTCAGACTTCAGGGGTGGCACCAGAAGACCTAAGAAACAGTTATCTCCCAAGTTAACAATCCCCCACAGGGCACATCTGAAAAGAAGCCATTGAATCACCTCTTTAACACTCCTCTGTTCCCCATGATGGGGAGAATCACAGCCTCTGGGACAGAAGTCCCCTGTGTTTCTCCTTCCCTAGCAAAGCAATAAAACTATTTTTCATTTTTCTCAAATCCCTGTTCATCAGGACAAGGATGGAATTTCAGTAATAATAGCCATAAAAATGTGCTACCAGCATAAAAATATATAAATAAATAGCCCCTCAAAAAGTCCAGAAACAGAATCTGTGCATGTTCAAATAAATGAATTTAGTATATGATAATTTAATATCAGCGGAGAAAGGATAGCCTCTTCAACAGATGGTCTTAGTGTTATAGGACTGGGGCCTTCTGGGAAAATGAGGAAGTGAGAAGACTGCCCCTACTTCAAACCCTGATTCTTGTAATCAAGTCAGAAGGATTTCAGACATGTCACTCACCGTTAACAGGCAATGAGTTTATTGAAGGGATAAGAAAAGGGAAAAGGGACACACTGAAGAGAGAGAGCTGGTCCTGTCAGAGAGGACAATGTGTCTCTCCTGAACTCCAGTTTTATTAGGGATCCCAGAGAAGTTTCCACAGAGTCCTGCCCAGATCCACCTCTTGACTTTTGCCTGACAGCAAGATGACATCAGACTTATAAGTCCCCACCGCCATGGCAACTCTGGGTTACTTTGTCCCATACTGACCAGTTCTAATTGGATTCTTAACCATAAATTTTTACAGATTTATCCTCATCTTATAGAATTATCCTTATCTTCCTGAGTTTCAGTATCTTGTCTGTGAAAAGAGTCACAAAATTTTCCCCCTTCAGGGTAACTTGGATTCCTCTTATTGACATTATTTGGGCTTGTATTTCTTCAGCAGATGAAAGAAAGTTTGCTGAGGATGTGATATATCCTGTCCATTTAAGCCAGGCAGGAGCTGCAGGTAAATTGCTTCTTGGAAAAGAAAGCATGCGGGGGTCAGCACAGTAGGCTCATTTTATAGAATTATTACCTTAACCTCATGTTCCCATCATTTGCCTGTCTGTCCACTATCAACATCCCCTTAATCAAAAGTAAGATTTTATTGATCAAAGATGTAACTGTGAAAAGGCTATGACTGGAAATCAGTGGTAGAGCACTTGCCTAGTTAAGCCCAGGTTCAATCCCCAGTACCTCAAAAAAATAAATAAAATAATAAGTGAAAAAACACAACTCCAAAAATATTATATTGATATTACCTTTAAATGAGAAATATTTTATTCCAAATGCAAGAAAGAGATTATAATAAGTATGTGTTTGTGTGTATATACACACAAGCATGTAATTTCCTTTATTTCTCTTAAAGAAGAAACATGAATGTTGTATTAGTCAGGGTTCTCTAGAGGAACAGAATCAACAGGAAGTGTGATTATAAAAAGCAGATTTATTAGATTAGTTTACATGACCAGAAGCTGAATAGTCCACAATGGACATCTGCAGGCTGGAGAGCTGGAAGAACCAGCAGCTGCGCAGTCCAAGAGGCAAAAGCCCCAGAACAAGAGGGATCAACAGTGCTACCCTAGTCTGAGACCAGAGCTTCTGGAAACTACCTGGAGAATCACTGGCAGAGTCTGCTTTGGAAGAGTGAAGAGAGAGTTCGATATCCTCAGACCAAGAACCTGCTCAAGAAAAATCAAGCTTGCATCTGCATTTGCTTCCTTCCAACTTTTATTCCATTCAATCCACCATCCTATTGGGCAGTGCTGACCACACTTAGGGGCAGGGTCACCACTTCAGTTCACTATTCCACATTCCAATCATTCCTAGACACGTACTCATTGACATACCCAGAAGCCTCTTAATCATGGGCATCTCTTAATCAAATCAAGTTGACAATTCAAATTAACCATTACAAATGTCAGAAAACAACTGACAAAAATATTGAATCTTACCAGATCAGCTATCTTAAAAAATGTACACAAATATGTTTGTTCTCACAGACCTTTTGTGGCAGAATCCAAGATGTGTACTCCTCTACTTTATTTGATCTTTTATTAGCATGCGACAGATAGATATCTGTTTTCCTCAACCCCTCCCTCTCCTTCACATCTCCCAATATCTAATTACCACAGCAAGTCAATTTTTTTGCTATCTCTGAGTTCTACCTACTTACTACTATCCTTATCATCTCCCTTGACACAATCCTTCTAGATACTGTGTACCGTTGTCTCCCTCCTGTTCTAGCCCAATCTGTTCTTTCCCAACTATGTGTTCTAGCCACTAAAAAAATCTTTCAGTTTCTTAAAAAGTTCTCTGCCTTAAACTCTTCCTGTCTTGTCATCTCTGGCCACCTTTCAACCTCAAATTCTCTGCACTCTCCTTCCAAGGGGTTTGGTTCCTGGAGCTCCCCCTACATCTTGTCCTTCTGCCTTCAGATGCTTAACCTCCTTTTTGTCTAGTTTCTTGTTTTTTTCCCTAACAAGTACATAAATGCAATGACAACAGACTTGGTGGCAATCACAAGCATCCCCAGTTTCTTACAGAAGTCTGGAGGCACAGAGCACAAAGAAATTTCAATACCACGCTGTTGATTGTTCCCATTTTTATTCTAATACTTTTTAGGGAATGCTAATGAGACTATGACAACACAGACAGACAGCTCAGTATTGAGATTGGAACTAATAAGTAATCTTCCCCTACTCTGAAGTTCAGAAAGCTTGAAACTGCCTGTTTTCCACAAATATAATCATCACATTCAAATATCTTTATCTTAGTCAACTTGAGCTGTTGTAACAAAATACAATAGACTGGGTAGTTTAAACAACAGACATTTATTTTCTCATAGTTCTTCAGACTGAAAAATTGAAGATTAAGATACCAGGAGATTCAGTTCCTGGTGAGGACTCTTCCTGGTTTGTAGATAGCTGCCTTCCTGCCATGTCTTCATATGGCCTTTATGCATGTTCATGAAGAGGTGAAGTCAGAGAGAAAGTGAACTCTCTGAGCTCTTCTTGTAAGGGTACTAGACCCACCATGAGGGTCCCATACTCATAACCTAATATAAACTTAATCATTCCCCAAAGGTCCCATCTCCAAATACCATCATTTCAGGGGTTAGAGTTTCAACATATGAATTAGAGGGAGTAAGGACCACAATTTAGTCCATAGTAATTTGTAAAGACCCTCCAACCCTGAATCTGAAATTTTTGTCCTCTTTTAAGTGAACCTAATTAAGTACTTAATATCTTTACAGAAGATTTCTTGGGATTAATACTTCCTTGGGAGTACTGCTCTGATCGACAGTTGCTAAAAAACTAAAGTCCTTGTTAATTTCAGAGATAATGAATTCAATTGTTAAACTTGTCTTTAACAAGAAAAGAAATTTAGGCTAATTAGGAAGCAATGAAGTCCTTGCCAAAAACAGCAATTGATTTAAAAAAAAAAAAAGATAGAAAAGGCAAGTTAAAGAATGCCATGGAAATGTTGTAAGAGGTACAACATTTATACTGTATTTTAATGTATCTGGGACTATATTTTAATGTATCTGATCCAAAATGTCTCAAATGGGATCTACATCAACATTTTTTCCATATAATTTCCATTTTAATTGCATATGTGTTTCAGTATCCCAGTCAATTTAATGCAACCACATTTGGCAAATAACAGTACCTGTACTACATTTACAAATTGACTATCACAATAATTTTAGTAATTCTCACAATAACAGAAACGTATATTCAATGACTTTTTTGGAATATATATTCCATTTGGCTTAGAGGTGAATGCTGATGATTGCTATTCTCCATGTGAGCCAAAGTTGCAAGATGGACCAGTGAGGAGGTGAATAAGAGCAGGATATAGATACCCAATGGCATGTGATGGCCTTCATGTGTGTAGCAATTTCTAATGTAAAAACACACAGAGAGAAGCACTTCATGAGAACAGTCTCAAGATGGTAGGACAACACCTGCAAGATTTCTCATTCTGCTTCACTTTGGTGACTACACATGATCTCTCTCAGAAAAATTTGCCTGCCAGCCTCCTCCCTGTCTTGTTAGATTTCCTCATTGTGAGCATGACCAAACTGGCCTAGTGATGCCTAAACTCAGCCTAGAATTCTGTGCTTCCAAGTAACTTTCGTGGCTAGTTTCTCTAGTCTCCACACCACTTGGTAGACAGAGGAATATTTTAAACAAATTGAAGGTCAGGACAGAGTGGGTAGAAGGGAAAAAAGACCAAAAATAACTAATGTCTGTTCAACCTATTCCATTTTCCTTTCTTCCCTCATACTCAAGAATACATCTCCAACTCTCAGTTGCTAAAAAATTAAAGTCCTTGTTCATTTCATTGATATTAAAGTCCTTGTTAATTTCATTGATACATGTTACTGACTGAATTATGTCCCTCCCAAATTCATGTGATGATGTCCTAATCTGTACCTCAGAATATGACTGTATTTAAAGGTAGAATGAAGTTAAACTGGGATAATTAGTATGGACCCTAAACCAGTATGACTGGTATTTATCAGGGGAAGTTTGCAGAGACGCCAGAGATGTTTATGTGAAAGAAAGACCACGTGAGGATACAGCAAGATGGTGGGCTTCTACAAACCAAGGACAGAGTCCTCGAAATGAACATACCTTCCCACACCTTGATCTGGAGCTTACAATCTCTAGGACCATGAGAAAAGACATGTCTTTTAGTTCAGCCACCTAGGCTAGAATAATTATGACAGCCTGAGCAAACTAATAAAATAATTTTAATCAAATTCTACCACAGTGCTGTATGCTTTATACTATTTTTTATATCAGTTTCCAAGCAGTTTTTTCTCAACCATTTCTCATGGACTCACTCCATTAGAGAGAGTAACTAACAGCAAATGCAAAGGCTCTGAGGCATGAGAGTTGACAGGTCCAGGAAACTACAGGTAGCTTAGTCAGACAGCACTGTGATAGTGTTATCCAGAGCAACTGGAAGCCTTTAAATGTGCAAGAGTCCCTGAAGGTCCTAGAAAGTCAGGATTCAGTTTAGGTTGGGGACACATATATACCAGTTTCAGTCACTGTTTAGGAAGAGACATTTCTCCAGAAAAATTCATTAAATTGAATATCTTTATATCTTTACTTTAGAACAAATGCAAGGTATGAAATACGCACATGAATTTCAACATAAGAGCATTTACCATAACATGTACACTTAGGAATTCACATCTCTGATTTATAGTCAGAATAATTGGTTCAAGAACAAATCTCAATAATCAGAAGCCTGGGATCCTAATTATGAACGAGGCAGAGAGAATAAAATATCTAAATTAAGTAGCTGATAAGACATACATGTAGGGAGTGAATAATCATAAAAAGTCAAACAACTCCATAGTAGGAAAACACGTAACCTGACTAAAAATTGGGCAAAAGAGTTGAACAGATACTTCTCAAAAAGAGATGTATAAATGACCAACATGTTCATGAAGAAATGCTCAACATTTCTATAATCATCAGGGAAATGGAAATCAAAATCACAATCACCTCACACCTGTTAAGGTGGCTCTTACCCAAAAGTCAAAAGATAGCAAGCTTTGGCAAGAATGTGAAGGAAAAGGAGTACTTACACACTGTTGGTGGGAATGTACATTGGTGCAGCCATTATAGAAAAAAGTCCAGAGGTTCCTCAAAAAATTCCAAATAGAACCATTACCATATTATCCAACAATCCAACTACTGGGTATGTAGCCAAAGAAAATAAAATTAGTATAGCAAGGAGATATCTGTACTACCATGTTTATCACAGCACTATTCATAATAACTGAGATGTGCAGTCAGCCTAAGTGTTCATTAATGAATAAATGGATAAGAAAATGTGATATATTTATAGGCCAACTGATAGATACAGTAGAATACCATTCAGCCTTTGAAAAGAGACATTGTCATTTATGACAACATGGTTGAACCTGGAAGCTATTGAACTAAGGGAAATAAGCAAGGCATAGACAGACAAATATTTCATAGTATCATTCATATGTGGAACCAAAAAAGTTGAGTAGAATGGTATTACCAGGAATCGGAGAGAGGAGTTGCTTAAATGGTATGAAGCTTCAGTTATACAGAATGAATAAGTTCTGGAGACTTAACATATGTCATGATAACTATAGTTAATAATACTGTATTGTATGCTTCAAATTTGCTAATAGAGTAGATCCTAAATATTCTCACCATGAAAATGATAACCATATAATTAATTTGCAACAAAAAAAGTGATAACTGTGAGGTGAGGGGTACACTTATTAACCTGATCTGGTAATTAATTCACAATGTATATGTGTAGCAAATTATCATGCTTCATACTTTAAATATATACAATTTTTATTTGCCAGCTATTCCACAATGAATCTGGGATGAAGGTAGAGTGGGGAAGAAAATAAATTCATTCCAACTCCTAAAAGAAAAGAAAGAAAAACATGAAAAATATTAAATAAGCCCTAATAAATTGATTTATTTGTGTGCATTAAATAAGGAAGGATGTAGAGTATTTGAATAATGCAACATATTTGACCTCAGATATACATATAAGGAGTATTGATAACTATCAGAAAGTTTTTTTAAACCACCAAAACGTCCACTCCCTGACCCTTCCTATGTCTTATTTCTAATCTATACCACTTATCGTCATCATCATCATCTAATGGACCATGTTATTTTGTCTCCCTCAATTTCATGTAAGCTTTATAATTTCAGGAATTTATGTCTTTTTATTGTTATATGCCAACACCTGGAAAGTACCACACTTAGAATAAATAATAAATAGTTTTCAAATAAAATGAACAATTTTCCAGGAAACAAATTGCTACAATTATTTCAAGAAGTGGAAAACTATAATAGATCAATAACAACAGAAAAAATTAAAAGAAAGCCAAAAAAGGCCAAAAAGAAAAGAAATGATCTAATGACTTTACAAATGAACTCCTTTGTAACTTTCAGAAATACTGAATTTCTGTGCTTTTATGTGGTTCTATGACATGAAAAAGAAGGAAAACATTCTAATTTATCCTAGAGAGATGATAATAGTTGTGTGCAGCACTCAACTACACCTACTATTTCTATGAATACTAGGTACAAAAATTCCATAAGGATTTTTCAAACCAATACAGAAATGCACTTTACTTAGTTTTAAGGCAAGATGTATTCAAAGAATATGAATATTTCTCAACATTACATAATATTCACAGGCAAACTAAAGAAGAAAAAATTATATTATTATCAATAAGTGCTAAAAAAGAAGCTAATAAATTTAGCACATACATAAAATGACTTGTATATACATGGGGGTATAAAGAAATATCTAATAAATTATAAGGTATGCAGTAGATATAGAGATTTAGCCTATTTTGTATATATTATAACACATTTATAGGAAATAGCAAGTTGAACAATTACCTATTAGTGCCCTCTGTAGCTGGCATGTGATTTGGTTCTGCCAAGTAGAGGCACCTTTATGAGATATTTTAAATGAAGCAATTTGGTACAGAGACCTTGTAGGATGAGGTCAAATATTTAATGATTTCAGTATTAGGGGAACATGGCTCTCCTGAGTCAACTGCAATAGTTTATTTATGCATTTATTTATTATTTAGTACTGTTGGAGATCAAATTCAGGGCTTTTTGCAATGATAAGTATGCACTCTACCACTGAGTTGTGCCCCAAGACCTGCAGTAGAGTTTCTGAGTATATTCCTTAATGTAATAGTTCCAAATAATGAGTAGTGGGAGTCTTTTCCATTACGGCAGTCCTATGAGGATACTGGAGATTTCTCCTGGCTTTGTCATCTCAGTCTACACTATTTCTGGAACATTCAAGTCCTACGCTCAGGCACACACAGAAGTACTATGAACAGCTTAAAATCTTTTAAACTAGCTACAGGGAGTATAGCCAAGAACCCTGACTGGTATATGATATTTACCAGAAAGACACAGCAAATACACTAGAATCATTTCTATTAATAGATGAGTATACCAAATAGGGCTCCCTTTCCCAGTGATATTGAAGACTGACTAGCAATTCTAGACAGTGAAATAGAGTAAGAAAAAGAATAAAAGTATAAATGTAGGGCTGGGGATATAGTTCAGTTGATAGAGTGCTTGCCTCACATGCACAAGGCCCTGGTTCAATCCCCAGTACCACACACACACACAAAAGTATAAATGTAAAACTATAAATATATGTAAGCTATCGTTATTGGCAAATAACAAATTTCACCTACATAATTTAAGAAAAGCAACTGAAAGTCACTAGAATTAATAAGAGACTTTAATAGGGTGACTGGCACAACATAAATATAATGCCCCAAGGTAACAGGGGGAAATCCTTAAAATACTTTAAGATTTTCATTCAAATAACAACAAAAAGAATTATCTCCTAAATACTAGAAGTAATAAGAAATGATTAAGTTTTCAAAAAAGAGCATTTAAAAAAGACTTCAATATGTGTGTAAATGCAAGTGTCACCTCTCTTCAAACTATGAATCTAACACAGAGTAAAAACCTAAAACTTCCTTATTTTAAAGTATTACAGTTTCTTCAGTGTTCCTCCTATCAAGAGGTAGGAATCTATGTTCTCTGCCCTTGAATCTCAGAAGTGACACTGCATGACTCCTAGGCTGTCAGAAAATATCGGGCATGTTCCTACCAGGTTTCAAGGACATTCATTCTTGGAAAAGACAGATGTCATTTAAGAAGTCTCACGATCCTGAAGGGACAACATTGAACTCTAACGTTGACATCTCCACTTAAATTGTTCACCAACATATAGCATCAATTACCAGACAAGTGAGTAAAGGACAATTCACATCCAGCCCACTCAAACCTTCACATGATTCCAATCCCATCATCACCCAAGAGCAAATGACTGATAAACCTCAAGTACAGACTACCAAAGAAACCCTTCCACAATTCTTGATCCTCAAAAGTAAGGACAAACCAAAACAGCTTCCTGTTATTTTGCTCCATTGTTTTGTAGTAACTTGCTATGCAACAATAGTAACTAGAACAATGTGTTATGTAGCAGTAGTAACTGACTGGCTGATTATAAATTCATGCATAAAAAGAGTGCAAAAAGAGCTGAATTTTTTAGAAACCAAAGTGAAAATAAAGTGCAAATTCCTCAAAATTTCAACCTACTTTAAACTATATAAAGTAAGCAAATAAACTCATAGGAAAATAGTGATTAGAAACATATTCAAATAGATATAAAAATCTAGGAAAAGATAAAGATGGATTTCAAATTAGAAAGATGACAATTTGATAACTTATTTGGTAATAATTTGTTCATTTAGAATAAAAAATAAAATTAGATTCCTACCTCACATCTTACTCCAAAATAATTTCTAGATAGATTTAAGTATTAAAAGTAAAAAACAAAACACCAGATCAAGGACCTAAATATTAAGAGATAAAACTATAAAACTCTTAAGAGAAGTAATAGGGATAAATCTTCATAATTTAGATTTTAGAATTTTTAAAATTTGTGCATTAAAGAACATCACCAAGAAAGTAAGAAAATGAAAGAAAATATTTGCAAACTATATATTCAACAAGGGTCTAGCATCCAGAACTCTTACAACTAAACAACAGAAAGTAGCAACACAATTTTAAAACAGGCAAAGAACTTGAATAAATATTTCACTAAAAATTTTCAAATGACCAATAATCACATGAAAAGATTCTCAATGTCATCAGTAATTAGGAAAATACAAATCAAAACTGCAATAAGATACTACTTCACACCCATGAGGACAGCTACAATTTTAAAAAATGGAAAAGGACAGTGTTGGAGAGCATGTGGGGGGGTTGGAACACTTATTTTTATTGCTAGAATGAAAACAGGGTTCAAATGCTGTGGGAAAGAGTTTGGAAGTTCCTTAAAAAGTTTCTAATCCATGAAAACAGGATGTCTCCCATTTATTTGTATCTTTAATTTCTTTTGGCAAGTTTTTGAAGTTTTCATTGTTCAATCTTTTACTTCATTACTCAAGCTTTTTCCTCAGCATTTTATCCTATTTGATGCTATTTTAAATAGAAATGTCTTCATAATTTCCTTTGCATAATCACTGTCAGTGTATAAAAAAGCAACTGGTTTTTGTATGTGTTGATTTTTTATGATACAGCTTCGCTGAATTTATGTATTCGTTCTAACAGATTTGGGGGAATTTTTAGAGTTTTATACATAAAAAACATATCATCTGTGAATACAGATAATTTTATTTCTTTCTTTCAAATTCGGATGCCTTTTCATCTCTTTTTTTCTTGTCTAACTTCTCTGGCAAGTATTTCTAGTATTTTGTTAAAATAGAGTTAATGAAATTTTATGTCCTATTGTATAATATATCCAATTTGTTCATTTGGGGAATTTTATTTTTTAGAACAGTTTTAGGTTAACAGCAAAATTGAGAGGGAAGTACAGAGACATCCCATATACCACCTGCCCTCACACATATAACTTCTTCCATTATTTAAATTCCCCACCAGAGTGGCGCATTTGGTACAATTGATGAAGCAACATTGACACATCATTATCACATAGTATTCTTAGTTTACATTAGCATTCATTGTTCTTATGCTTTGCATGGGTTTGGGAAAATGTATAATGATATGTATTCATTATTATACTACCACACAGAGTAGTTTCACTATTCTAAGAATTCTCTACATGCCATCTGTTCATCCCCACCTAATCCCTAGAAACATCATATGTTTTTACTGTCTTCATCATTTCATCTGTTCCAAAATGTTATATAGCTGAATTTATACAATCATATTACTTTTCTATATATTATCAATAAACAAATTTGAAATGAAAAACAAAATACCACTGTTAAAACTTTTAAGATTGGTATCTTTCACACAGCAATATACATTTAAACTTCCCTCAAATCTTTTCAGACTAAACAGCTCATCTCTTTTTTTGTGTGTTCAATAATATCCCATTGTCTGAATGTGCCACTTTATATTTCCACTAACCTACAGAAAGACAGCTTGGTTGATTTCAAGTTTTAGAAATTATAAAGTTATAACACCTGCATACAGGCTTTTGTTTGGACCTGAGTTTTCAGCTTCTCTGGATAAAAGTCAAGGAGAGTAACTGATGGATCTCATGGTAAGAGTATGCTTAGTTTAGTAAGAAATGGATCAACTCTCTTCCGAAGTGTCTATACCATTTTGCATTCCCACAGCAATAAACAAAAATTCATGCTGCTTCATGTCTTCTTCAGCATTTAATGTTATAGGGTTTTGGATCTGGGCTATTCTAATAGATATTTAGTGGTCTTTCATTGTTATTCTAATTTGCATTTCCCTAATGACACACAATGTAGAGCAGTTTTTTATATTGTGGGTTACTTTCATATATTCATGTATTTTAAGGAACTTGATTAATTTTAAGTTGGTTTTTTAATTTTCTTATTGTTGAGTTTTAAGAATTCTTTGTATATTTTGCATAATGGTCCTTTATCCAAGATATGTCCTTTGCTTATTTTTCTCTCAGAGTGAGTGACTGGTTTCTATATTCTTTTACCAATATCTTGCAGAGCAGAAACATTTAATTTTTTAAAATTATTTATTTATTTTTTAATATTTTACATACTGCATTTTGATTCATTGTACATAGATGGGGTACATCATTTCGTTTCTATGATTGTACATGACGTAGATTCATACCATTCATGTGATCATACATGTACATAGGGTAATGATGTCTGTCTCATTCCACCATTTTTCATACCTTCCCTCCCTCTAATTTCCTTCTACATAATCTAAAGTTCCTCCATTCTTCCCTCATTCCCCACCCCCCCCCACCTCCATTATATATCAGCATCCACTTATCAGGGAAAACATTCAACTTTTGGATTTTGGGGATTGGCTTATTTCACTTAGCATGATATTCTCCAAAAATCCATCCATTTATTTACAAATGCCATAATATTATTATTCTTTATGGTGAATATATTCCATTGTGTATATATACCACAATTTCTTTATTCATTCATCTGTTGAAGGGCATCTAGGTTGGTTCCACAATCTAGCTATTGTGAATTGAGCTGCTATAAACATTGATGTGGCTGCATTACTGTAGTATGATAATTTTAAGTCCTTTGGGTATAAACCAAGGAGTGGAATAACTGGGCCAAAAGGTGGGTCCATTCCAAGTTTTCTGAGGATTCTCCACACTGCTTTCCAGAGTGACTGCACCAATTTGCAACTCCACCAGCAATGTAAAAGTGTGTCTTTTTCCCCACATCCCCACCCACATCTATTATTGTTTGTGTTCGCCAAAAATACAAAGAATCAAATCAATAAATGGGCCAAGGAACTGGGCACTTTACAGAAGAAGACATACAGACAACTGATAAATATATGAAAAAGTGTTCAACATCTCTAGTAATTAGAGAAATGCAAATTAAAACAACTCTAAGATTTCATCTTACTCCAATTAGAATGGCTATTATCAAGAACACAAATGTTTAATTTTAATAAAGTCCATCCTTGCAATTCTTTCTTTCATGCATCATACCTTTAGTGTATTATTTTAAAACTCACCACCAAACTAAAGTACACCTAATTTTTTTCCCATTTATCTTCTAGTTTTACAATTTTGAATTTTATACTTAGGTTTATGATTTTTCTGAAAACTAATTTTTGTGACACACATAAAGTCTAGATTTTTTTTGTATATAGTTGTTCAGTTGGTTAGCATCAGTTGTTAAAGAGGTTATCTTTGCTCCAGTGTATTGTTTTGCTCCTTTGTCAAAGATCAGTTGACTATATTCATGTTGGTCTATCTCCAGTTTCTTTGTTCTGTTCTATTGCTCTATTTATTCTTTCACAATTACCCACCTGTCTCAATTACTATAATGCAGTAGAAAATCTAAAAATAAGATAGTGTCACTCCTTCAACTCTCTTCACTACTATGTTGGCTATTCTGAGTCTTCAATCTCTCCACATAAACTTTAGAATCAGCTTTTTTGTGGGGAGGGGATACCAGGGATTGAATTCAGGGGCACTCCACCACTGAGACACATCCCCAGCCCTATTTTGTATTTTATTTATAGTCAGAGTCTCACTAAGTTGCTTAGCTCTTCGCTTTGCTGAGGCTGGCTTTGAACTCGCCATCCTCCTGCTTTAGCATCCTGAGCTGCGAGGATTACAGGCATGTGCCACCAAACCCAGCTAGAATCAGTTTTTTGATATCTATAAAAAACCTGTATTTTTTTGGAGTACATGAAACCTGTAGATAAAATTTTAAAGAATTGTCATCCTAACAATGTTCAATCTTCTTAACCATGAACGTGAATATCTGTCCATTTATTTGGTTTTTCAGAGTTTTATAGTTCTCCTCATACATCTTGCGTATTTTTTGTTATATTTGTTCTAAGCATTTCATTTTAGTGGGTACATTTGCAATGTAAGTGGTATTGTGTTTTTCATTTTAAATTCCACTTGTTCATTGCTGATATATGGAAAAGCAATTGACTTCTGTATATTAAACTTGTATCTTGAAAATTTGCCGTAAGTATTTTTAGCTCCAGTAGTTACTTTTCTTGATACTTTTAGGTTTTCTACATAGATGATCATGTCATCTTCAGATGAAGCAGGTACCATGATCATTCAGGCTGTTACAACAAATTATCACAGAATGGATGACTTACAAATAAAAGAAATTTATTTCTAACAACTGATTTCTGAGAAGTTCAAGACCAAGGAACTGACAGATTCAGTGTCTGGATGGAACCCACTTCCTGATTCATAGGTGGTATCATCTTGCTGCTGTTATCATTGGGGTGTTCAGTTGGGGTCCAGATTCTTGGTTGTCCTGAACAAAGAATTGAGCAAGACACACACAGGCAAAGTATAGATTTATTGAAGGTGAGAGTAGCACTATATGAGGTAGAGCAGAGTAGGTTGAGCAAGAGAGAGACTCAAGGTCTCAATGTCTAGAAATCAGTGTCTTACATGCTGAACTGTGAGGTGTTCTTTCCTATATGGACTGGATTGAAGACCTTACCCTATTGTTCCTTTTGATACCTTGTGATAGCTGATTAGAATGTTGTCCAATATACTCCCATTGATTATTTTAGAAAATCTAATTAGAATACTACCTACTTTACCCCATTGGTCATTTTAAAATATCAAACTTATCACAGGAGTATGGTGATAAGCCCTCAGTGGTGGAAGTTGTCATGGGAATGGGATTTACTATAAACAGGGACGTGATCTATCTCCCTGCAGCATCTTTCTTATACCTGCCTCCGCCATCTTGGCATACCTGAACTCCTACCTCACTTTATGTCTTCATATGGTGGAAAGAACAAGGCAGCTTTCTTGGGTCTCTTTTATAAAGGCAAAAACTCACTAATCAGGGCTCCACCCTCATGATCTAATCACTTCCCGAAGGTGCCACTTACTAACAGGAGCACACTGGTGTTCGGTTTCAATATGAAACCTATCTGAATGTTTGTGAATGCTTAAACATTTAGGCCAGCAGACAGTTTTGTTGTTTTCCAGTCTGTATGACCTTCATTTCCTTTTTGTCTTATTGTACTAGAGCAGACTTCTAACCCACCATTGAAAAACAGTGGTGAGATGGGACATCCTTGCCTCAATCCTGATCATAGTAGAAAAGTTTTGAGATTCACACTGTTAAGTATGATGTCAGCTGTAGGTTTTTTAGAGGGGCTCTTTATGATGTTCCCCTGTTATTTTTAATGTGCCAAGAGTTTTTATCATGTACAGATGTTGGATTTTTTTAAGATACTTTTTTTCCACATCTATTTACATGATCTTGTAATTTTTCTTCTTTAGCCTGTTTATGTGATGAATTTCGTTAACTGATTTTCAAATATTGAACTTTTTTTTTCAACTGTGGAATAAATCCCACTTGTCTCACAGACTCTATGACTCTTTTTATACATAGTTTAGATTCAGTTCATGAAATTTTTGAGGATTTTTGCATCCATGTTTAGGAGAGATATTAATCTATAGTTTTCTTGCAATGTCTTTGTCTGGTTTTGATACTGGAGTAATGCTGGCCTCAGAATGAATTAGGAAGTATATTTCTCTACTGAAAGAGAGGGTAGAGGTTTAAGATAATTTTTTCTTCTGTGTTTGGTAGATTGTACCACTAAAGCCATCTGGGCCTAGTGAATTTTGCTTTAGAAGGTTATCAATTATAGTCTTTTAATAGATATAGGCCTATTCAAATTGTCTGCTTCTTGTGGGATTTTTAAAAGATTGTATCTTTCAAGGAATTGGTTATTTCAGCTAAGTTTTCAAATTTGTAGGCCTGGAGTTGCTCATAATTCCTTTATTATCCTTTCAATGTTCATGGGATTTGTAATAATGTCTCCTTTTTCATTTCTAAAGTTAATAGGTTGTATTCTCTTGTCCTCATATTCTCTCTCTCTTTCATCTCTTTCTTAATTAGGCTGACTAGAAGTTTATCAATTTCATTGATCTTTTTTTAAAAAATCAGATTTTGGTTTTGTTGATTCTTATTATTTATTTCCTTCTTGCTTTGTAATAATTTTCTGTTCTTTTTGAAAAATTATTTCACTTATTTTACATCTTTCTTTTCAAATATGGACGTCCAATGCCATAAGTTTCTCTCTAAGCATATGTTATGGTTTGGATGTGAGATATCCCAAAGAGCTCACAAGTGAGACGGTGCAAGAAGGTTTGGAGAAGAAATTACTGGGTTGTAGCCTTAACTTAATGAGATTCTTGATCCCTGATGGGATTAACTGAGTGGTAACTGGAGGCAGGTGGGTGTGGCTGGAGGAAGTGGTTCATTGGGGATGTGGCTATCTATTTTGTATCTGGACACTGAAGAATCTCTCTCTTTCTTTCTCTCTTTCTCTCTCTAGGCTTCCTGGTCACCATGATGTGAGCTGATTCCCTCTGCCACCCTGACCTCAAGCCCCAAGGAATGGAGCCGGCCTTCTATGGACTAAGGCCTCTGAAACCATGAGCCTGCAAATAAACTTTTCCTCCTCTACAATTGTTCTGGTCAGATCTTTTAGTCACAGCAGCGAAAAAGCTGACTAAACCAGCACTGTTTATGTACATTTTATACACATAGACTGAAAGTAATTTTATGTAATTCTTAATAATGTTGTGCATGAAGCAAAGTTTCATAGTATAGAACTTTCCACTTGCGATGTCATGTTTATCTTCAAAACATTTTGGATTTTGGAGATTTTGGATTTTGGATTTTTGTATTACAGATGCTCAACCTGTGTGTATACATATATTTGTTCAAATGCATTGCTGTTGTTATTATTTTGTACAAACCCTAACCTGTTAGGTCAATTAAAAATAAGAGAGATGAAAAGTTTTGTTAAATTTCAAAGTTTCTGTCTCTGATGTTTCCCTTTCCTTCCAAAGCCTGAGTTTCTAATCTATATAATTTCCCTTCTCCCTGAGGAACATTTTGTAACATTTCTTTCAAGACAAGTCTAGATTCCTGAGGTTCTTCTTGCATCTGCCGCTTGGTCTCCAACTATGGCTGGCAGGCTCCTCGGTGCTGTCCAGCCCTACCCCGTGAGCCCCTCAGCTCACCACACTCCTGAGGTTGAACTTGTACTCCAGGTGTCCCAAATGCAGTACCCTTATTAAGACTATGTAAAAAAAGTAAAAGATGAGATCCAAGATGGCAGACTAGAGGAAGGCTGCATTCCTTGTCACTCTATAACTCCGGTTTCAAGCAGAGGATATCTGTTTCTTGGTGAGGCAGTTTTTGCTGCTTATCGATTCCCTGCTGTTTACCCCATTTGTCTGCTGTGATCACCTGCAGTCTGCCAGCATATTGACACCTTTTTTGAGTGCAGATTGCTCACTGTCAAGCGCCTATCATCCACCATTTGCCTGCCTCTCGCCTGTCCATCGCCTGCCTTTCACCGATCCATCACCCAACGCAAGAGGTTCACCTCCCGATCATCTGACAACAGTCAGCAAACTGATCGCCAACCGCCAGTGGAGCACCAGCTGCCTTCTGTTGCCTGGAAGTTCACTGTTACAGTACCTGCAGATTTGATTACACGTGGCTGCCACCATTTTGAGACAACAGCCAGGCCCCGGAGGACCCCTGGCCAGACTGACTGAGCCCCGTCTCCAGGATCCCTCAGCCCTACTGATCACTCCCTGCCTCTGGGGCCCTCACATCAACTGACTGCTCCCTGCCTCCAGGACCCCCAGACCAACTGACTGCACCCTATCACTGGGACCCCAGACTAACTGATTGCACCCAGCCTCCAGGATCCCGCAACCACACCAAACACACCCAACTTCGAGGAACCCTGCTGACCAACTGCACCCTGCCTCTAGGACCTCCAGCTGACCACTTCCACACCCTGAGCTGCCGCTCCCCATTTGCCAACACATTTCTAAGCCAGAACGGCCATCTTGGATAATCCTGGAAGCTGTAGCTCCCATCTTTAGGTGGGGCAAATCCCATCCTGAGCCACCTGCTGGAGACTTGAAGCTCATTGTCAGGTACCTCTCATGCATCAGGCTACTGAAGACTGGGACGTTTCATTACTATGTGACTGTTATGGTGTAGATTTTATTTCCTCTCCTTATTGAAAAATTTTAAGTTTTTATTTCTTTACTTTTCTTGTTCTCTTTTCCTTTGGTTTACCTGTTCCCTCAGAGTCTCTTTCACCCTTTTTTGCATGCTAGCATCCAATTTCTTTTGATTACACTCTCACCCTTTATATTATCTAGAACTTCTGTATATTCTTTTCTTCTCCCATTAACAGCTACATTCTACATCCCTCTACATCCTCTTTGTCCTCCATTAGAAACTGCTGACCTCATGCAAATCTGTTTGTTTTACTGAAGATAATATTTGAACTCATTCTGTTTCTTATGACAACATTGTTATTGTCCTCATAGGGGCTATTTGGTCTAGGATTGCATACTTTCTGAACTGGGCACTGCTAATATTGATCTCCCCTTAAAGAAAAGTTTTTGGAAACCTATTTGGCACTATAAGCCTATAGGGGGAAATCTGCAATACCCCAGATCTGCCCTGCATGATCTGAACAACAAGAAAAAACAAGGAAGAAAATGATACAAACAAATCTAGATTCTATATTAATAGAATCCAATGACAGTATGTTAGAAGAAATGTCAGCAAAGGACTTCACATTATACATGATTAAGATGATTCGCGAAGCAAAGGATGAGATAAGAGAGCAAATGCAGGCAATGAATGATAATACCAATAAGCTGAAAGAGCAACTGCAGGAAGCAAAAGATCATTTCAACAAAGAGATAGAGATTCTCAAAAAAAACCAAACAGAAATCCTTCAAATGAAGGAAACTATAAATCAAAAAAAAAAAAAAACTCAATGGAAAGCATCACCAACAGACTTGGAAGGCAGAACCTCAGACAATGAAGACAAAATATTTAATCTTGAAAATAAAGTTGCCCAAATAGAGAAGATGGTAAGAAATCATGAACAGAATCTCCAAGAACTATGGGACATCATGAAAAGACCAAACTTAAGAATTATTGGGATTGAGGAAGGCACAGAGATACAAACCAAAGGAATGAACAACCTATTCAATGAAATAATATCAGAAAATTTCCCAAGCCTGAAGAATGAAATGGAAAATCAAATACAAGAGGCTTACAGAACACCAAATGCACAAAATCACAACAGGTCCACACCAAGGCACATTATAATGAAAATGTCTAACATTCAAAATAAAGATAGGATTTTGAAGAAATCCGTGAGAGAAAAACATCAGGTTACATATAGGGGGAAACCAATACAGAGAGCAGCAGACATCTCAACCCAGACTCTAAAAGCTAGAAGGGCCTGGAACGACATATTTCAAGCTCTGAAAGAACATGGTTGCCAACCAAGAATCCTATACCCAGCAAAACTAACCTTCAGATTTGAAGAAGAAATAAAATCCTTCCGTGATGAGCAAAAGTTAAAAGAATTTACAAATAGAAAGCCTGCGCTACAGAATGTTCTCAACAAAATATTCCATTAGGAGAAAATGAAAAACAACAATGGAGGTCAGCAAAGGGAGGAACTACCTTAGAGAAAAAACACTCAAAGGAGAAACCAAGCCAACTTAAAAAACAAAAATAAGCCCAAATGACTGAGAATATAAATCTTATCTCAATAATAACCCTGAACATTAATGGCCTAAACTCATCAATCAAAAGACATAGACTGGCAGAATGGATTAAAAAGAAAGACTCAACAATATGCTGCCTGCAAGAGACTCATCTCATAGAAAAAGACATCCACAGACTAAAGGTGAAAGGATGGGAAAAAACCTACCACACACATGGACTCAGTAAAAAAGCAGGAGTTTCCATTCTTATATCAGATAAAGTGGACTTCAAGCCATTTAGTCAGAAGGGATAAAGAAGGACATTTTATACTGCCTAAGGGAACCATAAATCAGGAAGATATAACGATAGTACATATTTATGCCCCAAACAATGGTGACTCCCTGTACATCAAACAAATCCTTCTCAATTTCAGGAATCAAATAGACCACAACACAATAATTCTGGGTGACTTTAATGCACCACTGTCACCACTAGATAGATCTTCCAAACAAAAACCTACCAAAGAAACCATAGAACTCAATAACACAATCAATAACCTAGACTTAATAGACATATATAGAATATTCCATCCATCAACAAGTGGATTCACTTTCTTCTCAGAAGCACATGGAACCTTCTCAAAAATAGAACATATGTTATGCCACAAAGCAGCCCTTAGGAAATGCAAAAAAATAGAGATACTGCCTTGTGTTCTATCAGATCATAATGGACTGAGAGTAGAAATCAATGACAAAATAAAAAACAGAAATTACTCCAACACCTGGAGACTAAATAATATGTTATTGAATGAAGCATGGATAACAGAAAACATCAGGGAGGAGATAAAAAAATTCTTAGAGGTCAATGGGAACAATGATACAACATATCAAAATCTCTGGGACACTATGAAAGCGGTACTAAGAGGAAAATTTATTGCATGGAGTGCATTCCAGAAAAGAATGAAAAATCAACAACTAAATGAACTAACATTACAGCTCAAAGCCCTAGAAAAAGAAGAACAGAATAACAGCAAAAGTAGTAGAAGACAGGAAATAATTAAAATCAGAGCTGAAATCAATGAAATTGAAACAAAAGAAACTATTCAAAAAATTGACAAAACAAAAAGTTGGTTCTTTGAGAAAGTAAACAAAATAGACAAACCCTTAGCCACACTAACAAAGAGAAGGAGAGAGAAAACTCAAATTACTAAAATTCATGATGAAAAAGGAAATATCACGACAGACACCACTGAGATACATAACATAATGAGAAGCTACTTTGAAAATCTGTATTCCAACAAAATAGAAACTACTGAAGACATCGACAAATTTCTAGAGAAATATGTTCCTCCCAAGCTGAACCAGGAGGACATACACGATTTACACAGATCAATATCAAGCAATGAAATAGAAGAAGCCATTAAAAACCTATCATCCAAGAAAAGACCAGGACCAGATGGATTCTCAGCTGAGTTCTACAAGACCTTCAAAGAAGAACTCATTCCAATACTTCTCAAAGTATTCCAGAAAATAGAAAAGGAGGGTACCCTACCAAACTCATTCTATGAAGTTAATATCACCCTCATACCCAAACCAGGAAAAGACACATCAAGGAAAGAAAATTTTAGACCAATATCCTTGATGAATATAGATGCAAAGATCCTTAACAAAATATTGGCAAACTGTATCCAAAAACATATTAAGAAAATCATGCACCACGATCAAGTGGGGTTCATCTCTGGAATGCAAGAATGGTTTAACATCCGTAAATCAATAAACGTAATCCATCATGTCAATAGACTTAATGATAAGAATCATATGGTTACTTCAATTGACGCAGAAAAAGCGTTCGACAAAATACAACACCCCTTCATGCTCAAAACACTAGAAAAAATAGGGATATTAGGAACCTACCTGAAAATTGTAAAGGCTATTTATGCTAAGCCCGTGGCCAACATCATTCTTAATGGAGAAAAACTGAAACCATTCCCTTTAAAAACGGGAACAAGACGGGGATATCCTCTTTCACCACTTCTATTCAACATTGTCCTCGAACTTTAGCCAGAGCAATTAGACAGACTAAAGAAATTAAAGGGATATGAATAGGAAAAGAGGAACTTAAGCTGACACTATTTGCTGATGACTTGATTTTATATTTAGAGGATCCAAAAAACAACTCCAGAAAACTTCTAGACCTCATCAATGAATTCAGCAAAATAGTCGGCTATAAAATCAACATCCATAAATCTAAAGCATTTTTATACTCAAGCAATGGGAACGATTGATGTTGCTTCAAAACATTGAAGAAAGAAATTGAGGAAGACCTTAGAAAATGGAAAGATCTCCCATGTTCTTGATAGGCAGAATTAATATTGTCAAAATGACCATACTACCAAAAGTGCTATACAGATTCAATGCAATTCCAATTAAAATCCCAATGACATACCTTACAGAAATAGAGCAAGCAATAATGAAATTCATCTGGAAGAATAAGAAACCCAGAATAGCTAAAGCAATCCTTAGCAGGAAGAATGAAATAGGGGGTGTCGCAATACCACAACTTCAACTATACTACAAAGCAATAGTAACAAAAATGGCATGGTATTGGCACCAAAATAGACAGATAGATCAATGGTGGAGAACAGAGGACATGGACACACACCCAAATAAATACAATTTTCTCATACTAGACAAAGGTGCCAAAAATATGCAATGGAGAAAAGATAGCCTCTTCAACAAATGGTGCTGGGAAAACTGGAAATCCATATGCAGCAGAATGAAACTAAACCCCTATCTCTCACCCTGCACAAAAATCAACTCACAATGGATCAAGGGACCTTGGAATCAGACCAGAGACCCTTCATCTTATAGAAGAAAAAGTAGGTCCAAATCTTCAACTTGTTGGCTTAGGATCAGACTTCCTCAACAAGACTCCCATAGCACAAAAAATAAAAGCAAGAATCAACAACTGGGATAGATTCAAACTAAATAGCTTTCTCTCAGCAAAGGAAACTATCAGCAATGTGAAGAGAGAGCCTACAGAATGGGAGAAAATCTTTGCCACTCATACTTCAGATAGAGCACTAATTTCCAGAATCTATAAAGAACTCAAAAAACTCTACACCAAGAATACAAATAATCCAATCAACAAATGGGCTAAGGATATGAAGACACTTCACAGAAGATCTACAAGCAATCAACAGAGATATGAGAAAATGTTCACCATCTTTAGTAATAAGAGAAATGCATATCAAAACTACACTAAGATTCCATCTCACCCCAATTAGAATGGCAATTATCAAGAATACAAGCAACAACAGGTGTTGGAGAGGATGTGGGGAAAAAGGTACACTCATACATTGCTGGTGGGGCTCTGCAAATTAGTGCAGCCACTCTGGAAAACAGTATGGAGATTCCTTAGAAAACTTGGAATGGGACCACCATTTGACCCAGCTATCCCACTCCTTGGCCTATACCCAAAGGACTTAAAATCAGCATACTACAGAGATACAGCCACATCAATGTTCATAGCTGCTCAATTCACAATAGCCAGATTGTGGAACCAACCTAGATGTCCTTCAATTGATGAATGGATAAAGAAACTGTGGTATATATACATACATATATATATATATATATATATGTATGTATATATACACATACACACAATGGAATATTACTCAGCTATAAAGAATAATAAAATTATGGCATTTGCAGGCAAATGGATGAAATTGGAGAATATCATGCTCAGTGAGATAAGCCAATCTCAAAAAACCAAAGGATAAATAATCTCGCTGATAAGCAGATGATGACACATAATGGGGAGTGGGAGGGGGGCAAGAATGGAGGAAGGAGGGACTGTATAGAGGGAAAAGAGGGGTGGGAGTAGTGGGGGGGAAGGAAAAAATAACAGAATGAATCAAACATCATTACTCTATGTATGATTACGCAATGTATGATTACGCAAATGATATACTTACTCCATGCAGAAACAGAAACATGTATCCCATTTGTTTACAATAAAAATAAATTAAAATTTAAAAAAGACAAGTCTACTATCAACAAATTTCCTCATTTTCTGTTTAAAATTTTTTTCTTTCTCCTTCACTTTTGAAGGATGGGTTCTGAGGTTACAGAATTCAAGTTCAGTGGGTTTTTCTCTCAAAACTTCAAGTATTTCACTCCATTTTCTTCTTGCTTACATAATTTCTGAGGAAAAGTCAGATGTAGTTCTTATCTTTGCTTCTCCATATGTAAGGTGTTTTCCAACTTTGGCTCTTTTGAGATTTGTTCTTCATCTTTAATTTTCTGTAATTTGAAAATGATACGCATAGGGCACTTTCTATTAAGAGACTCTCAAGCTCAGGCGTTCTCTTCTCAGTCATGTTTAGTCTATTGACTATTAAACCCATCGAAGGCATTCTTTATTTCTGCTATACTGTTTTAGTTCTTTCTTAGAATTTCCAGGTTACCGTTTACATTGCCCATCTGTTCTTACATGCTATTTTACCCATTAGAGTCCTTAACATATTAATCATAGTTGTTTTAAACTCTTGGTCTAATAATTCCAACTTCTCTGCCATATCTGAGTCGAGTTCTGACTGCTGTCTCTTCAATTTGTGCTTTTTGCCTTTTAACATTTTTTTAGAATTTTTTAAATCCAGATGTGATGTACTGGGTAATAGGAATTGCTATAAATAATACTTTAGTAATGTATAAGTGGAGGAAGGTCAAAAAATATTATAGTCCTATAATTGTAACCACACAAGGTTTGGTTCACTGCCACCCAATGGAATCAATGAATGGAAAGGCAGAGTGATGGGCAAGAAACTCTTATAAACAAGTCTTGTGTTGGAAAATGGTAGACTCTTGCCTTTCAATGAATATCTTATCCCTTGTCCTAAGGGAGATTCTTTAATATGATTTTTCAAAGGAAGTTATTTAGCCTCAAACAAGTGGGCACCTCAGTTGTCCATTGGCAGCCTCTTCTGGAGTGTGGACTGTGTGTATCTTTTCTCTGTCACATAGGTTGGCAAGAGTTGCAGTCCAGTGGATCTAAAGAAGACATAAAAGGGGCAATGTTTCTGCATTGACTAAAGTGACTTGTGTCTGATTTTTGTTGTTATCAGCATTTTTGGCACAAATCTTTCCAGGTGTTACCTTCTTCCTTAACTTAGGACTAGAGAGTGCTGAAGAAGGAAGGGATTTATGTGTTCCTAGCTAATTTTAGTGCACAGTTAATCTATTTTAAAAAAACAGATTTCATGGGAAGCTAAGTCTTTAGAGCAGGCAAAATCAAAGGGAAACTTCTGAGAAGTAGATCTTGGAGTGGGGGTGGGGGACTATGTGCACTTTCATGATTAAATCTCAGCCTCATAGTGAACTTCCACCTCTGGGCTATGAATTTCACAAGTGCTTCTCAGTTACCTTTCCCTTTTCAAATGGGACAGAACAACTGGAATGGGCTGGATTTGGGTATGTCCCTTTTCCCAGGTGAAAGGCTAAAGAAGACTGGCATTATTCATGAAAGAATTCCAAGGGTGTGGCCAAATAAGCATCTGATGAGATTAGTCCTCCACTGAACAGAAGCCAAGACTTATTGTCCAAGACAAGAGAATGAGTTCATAGGCAATTCAGCAATCACCAGTCCTGCCCCTTTTGTTCACAGACCAGAGTGCAAGAGTCCCAGCATGAGGCCACTGCAAGAGAGACCCTGTTAGGGGTCTAACAGAGTCATGGAAGCAGGGCTCACTCTGGATCTTAGACTCATAGAACCACAAGTGCATGATTCCAGCTCTGGGCAGCCTCAGGCATATGACCTGGGCCTGAGAATTTTAAAGCCACGAAGGCAGGACAGAGGTGGTACCTATGCCCCAGGGAGTCTGGAGGACAAAGCATTGAGTCAAGAAAATTATTCTTACACTTTTAGATTTACACTTGCTTTCTTTGTTTCTGATTTCTTCTTTTTTGTGATGGGTATTTTATTCTATGTCCATTCCACCACTATATTTTGGAAATATACAGCCTGCTTCATGGATGAGAGAAATTTGCCTTAGAATAGTTTATACCTTGAGTCTCATTTATATCTGATTTAGAAGATGTTTAGAGGAGACTTTAAATTTCAAATTTGAGTTGATGCTGGAATGACTTAAGACTTATGGGACAGTTGGGATGGAATTAATACCTTTTGCAGGCAAGAGCAAGTATTTGAGGATCTGAATGTATTATGTACTGAATATTTGTGGCCCTTGAGAATTCTTGCAACAAACCCCTAACCTCCGAGGTGTTGCTACTTGGAAGTGGGACCTTTAGGATGTGATTAGATCGTGATGATGAGTCTGTCTTGAATAGGATTAGTCCCCTTATAAGAGTCCTGAGATGTCTCCTCCATCATGTGACCACAGTATTAACACTCTTCGACCAAGTTTCTTTGAGATAAATGAGTTTACTAAGTCATTACTGATGCTAGCTAGAAAAGAACCAGTTCCTGGGACAAGTTCTGCAACCTTCAGCAGCAAGACTAGATATCTATTGGAAATATGTTCACCACACCTTAGATCCAAGAGCATTTTTAAAATTAGATTTTAGGGAAGGAAAACATGAATTGTTTACATTGAACCTACACTAGCTATAGAGAAGAGTGGCAGGATAATGCAAAGTAGAGAAAGCTTTGGGTGAGAAAGACAATCCATACTGAGAAGGATTGGTTTCTTCTGGGCTGGTTGTGGTTAATAGTCTGGAATGTTTATTTGTAAACCAAATGCAGTGGTGCTTGATAGTTACTACATACCTAGGACTATAAATCAAATTGTCAACATACATTCAGGAACATAGAATAGTCTTTTGTTGATTTGGTGTGCAGTTATTACCTGCATAACTTTCTTATCTCTCCTCCCCCTTGTCCTTTAGCCCTTGTAATTAAATATAGGACATTTCAGAAGTTTTACTTTTCTTTTTTAGCAATGAGAAGACTGCCATCTGCGAACTAGAAAGTGGGATTTCACTAAACACCAAAACTGCTGTTTCCTTGATCTTTGATTTCTCAGTCTTCAGAACTATGAGGAATAAATTTATGCTATTTAAGTCACTAAGTCTGTGGCATTTTGTTATAGCAATCTGAATAGATTAGACAGACCTTTGATTTCCTTTGCTTGGAAGGTTAGACCCATCTGGAGTTGAGTATTTCTCTTCCTCCAGGTCAGTGAGGCACTGACAAAGCCCCAGCAGGTAAGGCTCTGGTTAGTTTATCCTAAGAGCAGGCCTTGTTAAGAAGAATAGAATGCTCTGATACATTTCATATGATTCATTCTCCTCTGCTATTTTCTATTGTGAGAACCTGGTTGAACTCCCAAAGATAAAACTCACTAAATGTGTAACCTTTCCTAACTGGATTCCCCTGAAAATTTTAATCTCTTATATTTATCCAAACTGAGTTTCCAACAATTCAGAATTTTAGTCCAGGTTTCCCTACCAGGGTAACAGTTTCTGTGGTGGCTCTTGTTCTAGCGAGTTATGATTCTCTGAATCTGCCTATCTGTGTCTCCAATTTTGCCAGCAACAATTTACCCTGTGACCTCACTTCTCTTATGAATCTAAGAAGAGTTTTTCATTTTGTAGTTTATTCAACTTTTAATTTGTTGTTGGGACAGAGTGGTAACTTCAAGTTTCTTACATGACAGCCTAGAAACTGAAAGTCTCTATGTTTGTTTTAATATGTTTCTTATTGTTTTTGCTACTACAACAAAATACTTGAGAGTGGGTAGTTTGTAAAGAACAGACATTTATTTCATATAGTTCTGGAGGACAGGAAGAGCAAGAGCAAAGTGACTGCTTGTGAAGGGGATTCTCTGCTTCCAAGATGGTGCCCAAATGCTGCATCCTCTGGAGGCAGAGAATAGATGTGTCTTCATGTGGATGAAGAACAGAAGAGGGTGAACCAACCCCCCCACATACACTTCTTATAAAGGCATTAATCATTCCTAACATCTCCCAAAAGGCTCCACCTCCCAACACCACTACACTGGGGCTAAGTTTCTAACACCTGAATTCAGGGAAATATATTCAGATGATAGCAATATAAAAATGTTTTCTCTGCTGATCTCCAAATAAAATTTACACACTAGAATGAAGTCCTATGTTTATACTGTGGCTTAATATACTTGGACTACTGAGATCCTCAAAACCCCATCTCTTTTGATCCAGACACTGGTTAGTCAGCTCCTACCAGCTTATTAAATATGGTTAATGAATCTCTAGGAATGTTGTAAGTCTATTATTAAATGATTGACATCATGAAATTGACCCTAGTTGGAGCATTTATGCCATGAAGATTGGCCTGTGCTACAAGCTGGGTACTTTTACCCTCATAACCTTTGTTAAGACATTTATAAGCACACTACTACATAGCTCACATGCTCTTACAGATATATGAACTCCTGTTAGCAAAAGGAGACTCATCAGTCAAAATTCCCCTCATTTTTCTCCACTACAAAAAAAAAATCTATTTTTTCATCTACTCATTCTTAGAATTCAACTCTAATTTATAAGTATATATTTCAGTCTTCCCTTATTATAAGTATATTGACTGCTTCTGATTGGTTGAGCTTAAGTTCTATCTTTTCTTTAATATGAACATTTCAAAAAATAGCTGAAGATTCACTTACATGTGCAAGTCCAGCAAGATCAAGGTCATTTATGAAGCCTCATTACTCAGGGACTCTTCAAGCCTTGTACCCATTTTAATTTATTTTAATAACCTTGCCATCAATATTTTATTCTTTATAAACTGATCTAGTTTCGGTCACAGAAGTTTCAAGTCAAATTGAGGTCAAAAGTACTTTTCATTTACATTGAAAATATCATTAAGAGATTACCTTTGTAACTGTCAGCCAAAGTTCATTAGACAATTCTCTCACCTCAAAGCATTAGATGCTTTTTTGCAAAGGAAAAGCAGAATAATGAGCTGTTATGTATGTCTTCTAAAGACAGGGAGAAGCATCCTCTCCTTGACACATAAAAAGGGAAAATTGCCTTTGACTCCCTCCACAGTTGGTACCCACCTTTAAAATAATTTCCTAGGAAACTGGTTCATGTTCTTTAGGCTGTACCAACATTACTATGGCAGAACCAACACAGAACAATTCCCTCCAGCTGTAAAAGTCACCTAGAAGTTACCCAGTTGGACTACTGACATTCTCAAAACTCCTTCTCTTTCGAATCCAGACACTGGTTAGAAAGCTACAATAAATTAATAAAAGATGGAGCTCTTATTCTAAAATTCAAAACTATTCCTCCCAATCCTGATTATTTTTCAAAAATAGAAAGTATGAGCATTCTATCATTCCTGGTGCCCTTGCTGTGGATTTACTATATAGTTTTAAGCTTCAAAAGGAGTTGCAGGTTTATAGATCTTTCTCCTCCAAGAAAGTTTCAGTCCCTGGGACTTCTTATTGACACATACTACATATTTGTCCAGTAAACAAACAAAAATAAATAGAAAGATAAATACTAATTTGCACATCTGAGAGTCCCCCAAACACAATTTTGGGAGAACTCTAAATGCAGGAAAGTTTAGTTTTTGGAAAGAAGTTGACTTGCAGAAGTTTTATTATGCTAAGTAGCAAAGGCCATTTGTATCTTCTTGGGTCATAACAAGGTAGGGACCCAAGGTAGGGTCTTTTAACAATGGTCCACCTCAGGTTTTGAATACAGCACTTGCTGCTCTGCCACTGTAGCTAATTTTAAAATGGACATGTTTTCTTCTTTTCTCCCTCTCCCAAATTAACAAGTGAATCACAATCTCCCTCAGGGAATACCTGGAATGTAGCCTTTGGATAGCTTCTTCAAAAACCCTCTGTTCTCATGAGAGGGAGATTCACAGCCTCTGAGACTGGAGTTCCCTGTGTTTCTCCTTTGCTAGCAGATCGATTAAACTTCTTTTTCCTTTTTCTGAAAACTGTTATTCAATTGGCATGGGGGAAGGACCAAGCTTTAAGCAACAAATTGGTTACCCAAAAGGGACCCAAAAACAGTCCCCGCTCCAGCTTTCTTGGGCAGTCCTGGCACTCCCATCAACCCCACTTCCATGCTGAGGACGTAAGACAAACTTGTTGAGAGCCAACTGCCAGAGAGTCAGGAGTAAGTTTTCCTTGGGTTGAATCAGAGGGGATATTTCTGTGAGTAAAGGGAGGCACTGAGGGATTGTCCAGCAGCTGCTAAAGTCCTTTTTGCTTTGGGGAATTCCTGTCTTCTCTTTCTGACTGTATGAATTCTGCTCTATGTTGGTTTACTTTTGTAAGGGGACAAATAGATAAGGATGGTGGGAACACAAGGTTAAGAGAATAATTCTATAAAATGAGCCCACTGTACTGATTCCCCATATGCTTTCTTTGTCAAAAAGCAATCTGCCTGCAGCCCCGCCTGGTCCGAGGGAACAGGAAATGTCACATTCTTCAATAAACTCATGCAGGGGCAGAAGACCCAGCAGTCAGTGTAGGTAATGAATGATGGGGTTAGGGAGAGGATGATGTAACTGGTTATCACTGGATTGCTAACAGCTAATCTCCAGGATCACACTTCCCAGCTCAAGAGGTTACTAACACTCCAGGAATTTATACAATGCATAACAAGGAGTATGCACAGTTAAAAACTAAGTTGAACATGTAAAAAGGCACTGCCTATGGTGTACAAAGATAGCAAGACACAGAAGAAAGAGTTAAAAAAAAAAAATTAATTCCTTTCAACCCAATACCATCCCAGCACTTTTTCTCAGCCTAGCCCCAGGGAGTCACAAATCATCTTGCTATGGGTCAGGGACACCAGCCCTGGACTGGAAAAAATATGTAAATAAATCCCAGGAAAGCTACCTGGGATACAGAAAAATGGAAAAAGAGGATCTGATATCTGTCCTGCCTTCCAGTCCCTTTTTGCCTATAGGAATAAAGCTGGAGTTTGAGAACAGGGCTCAGTTCACTACTTCTGCTGGTGGGTGGGGTCTATGTGGGCCGTAGGCCTCACTGACTTTTTTTCTGGATTCCTATTCTCATGGGTTCAAAGAATGAATGCATAATGGTAACAGAGGGCAAAAGTGAAAGTTGTTTGAATGAGAGGAGAAAAGATGGAGCTCCCAACATGTGAGGAGGAAACTGGCAGAGGGTTTTTTCACTTGGGTGTACTAGTCTTGGGACTTGTAAAGCTTCTGGATAAAGTTATGAATCAATCCACGCTAAAGAGGTCCTAAAAAGTGTTGGGGCTAATGGTTGGAATCTATGTTGTATAGTTATTGGTTGGGTGCCAAGGTGACTTGGCCCCTGGCTTTCTAATTGACTGTGCCCTTTTAGTCCTTGAGTCTGAATTTTTCTGTAACCTCCTCTGCTTTAGGACAAAGGAGTTGACTGGAATGTTTAACCTCATAGGGTGGCATTAAACATTTGGAAAAGAAAAAAAAAAAACCTTAATTGGGGCCTATAACCCTGATTGCCTGATGATTAACTATCTTTTTTTTTTTATTGTAAACAAATGGGATACATGTTGTTTCTCTGTTTGTACATACGAGTAAAGGCATACCATTTGTGTAATCATAAATTTACATAGGGTAAAGTTGTTTGATTCATTCTGTTATTTTTTCCCTTTCCCCCACCCCTCCCACCTCTCTTTTCCCTCTATACAATCCTTCCTTCCTCCATTCTTGCCCCCCTCCCTAACCCTAACTCTAACCCTAACACTAACCCCTCCCACCACCCAATATTTGTCATCATCCACTTATTAGCGATATCATTCGTCCTTTGGTTTTTTGAGATTGGCTTATCTCACTTAGCATGATATTATCCAATTTCATCTATTTGCCTGCAAATGCCATAATTTTATCATTCTTTATGGCTGAGTAATATTCCATTGTATATATACACCACAGTTTCTTTATCCATTCATCAATTGAAGGACATCTAGGTCGGTTCCACAATCTGGCAATTGTGGCAATTGTGAACTGAGCAGCTATGAACATTGATGTGGCTGTATCTCTGTAATATGCTGATTTTAAGTCCTTTGGGTATAGGCCAAGGAGTGGGATAGCTGGGTCAAATGGTGGGTCCATTCCAAGTTTTCTAAGGAGTCTATGCACTGCTTTTCAGAGTGGCTGCACTAGTTTGCAGACCCACCAGCAATGTACCTTTCTCCCCACATCCTCGCCAACACCTGTTGTTGCTTGGATTCTTGATAATCGCCATTCTAATTGGGGTGAGATGGAATCTTAGGGTGGTTTTGATTTGCATTTCTCTTATTACTAGAGATGTTGAACATTTTTCCATATGTTTGTTGATTGCTTGTACATCTTCTTCTGTGAAGTGTCTATTCATTTCCTTAGCCCATTTGTCGATTGGATTATTTGCATTCTTGGTGTAGAGTTGTTTGAGTTCTTTATAGATTCTGGAGATTAGTGCTCTATCTGAAGTATGATTGCCAAGATTTTCTCCCACTCTGTAGGCTCTTTCTTTCCATTGCTGATAGTTTCCTTTGCTGAGAGAAAGCTTTTAAGTTTGAATCTATCCCAGTTATTAATTCTTGCTTTTATTTCTTGTGCTATGGGAGTCCTGTTGAGGAAGTCTGGTCCTAAGCCAACTTGTTGAAGCTCTGGACCTACTTTTTCTTCTATAAGATGCAAGGTCTCTGGTCTGATTCCGAGGTCCTTAATCCATTTTGAGTTTAGTTTCGTGCATGGTGAGAGATATGGGTTTAGTTTCATTCTGTTGCATATGGATTTCCAATTCTCCCAGCACCATTTGTTGAAGAGGCTATCTTTTCTCCATTGCATATTTTTGACCCCTTTGTCTAGTATGAGAAAATTGTATTTATTTGGGTTTGTGTCCGTGTCCTCTATTCTGTACCATTGATCCACCTTTCTATTTTGGTACCAATACCATGCCGTTTTTGTTACTATTGCTTTGTAGTAGAGTTGAAGATCTGGTATTGCGATACCCCCTGCTTCACTCTTTCTGCCAAGGATTGCTTTAGCTATTCTGGGTTTTTTATTCTTCCAGATGAATTTCATAATTGCTTGCTCTATTTCTGTAAGGTACATCATTGGGATTTTAATTGGAATTGCATTGAATCTGTATAGCACTTTTGGTAGTATGGCCATTTTGACAATATTAATTCTTCCTATCCAAGAACATGGGAGATCTTTCCATCTTCTAAGGTTTTCTTGAATTTCTTTCTTTAGTGTTCTGTAGTTCTCATTGTAGAGATCTTTCACCTCTTTTGTGAGATTGATTCCCAAGTATTTTATTTTTTTCAATGCTATTGTGAATGGGGTAGTTTTCCTAATTTCTCTTTCTGAAGATTCATCACTTATGTATAAAAATGCCTTAGATTTATGTGCATTGATCTTAAATCCCGCTACTTTACTGAATTCACTTATGAGTTCTAAAAGTTTTCTGGTGGAATTTCCTGGTTCCTCTAAGAATATAATCATATCATCAGCAAATAGGGATAGTTTGAGTTCTTTTTTTCCTATTCGTATCCATTTAATTTCTTTGGTCTGTCTAATTGCTCTGGATAGAGTTTCAAGTACGATATTGAATAGAAGTGGTGAAAGAGGGCATCCCTGCCTTGTTCCAATTTTTAGGGGGAATGCTTTCAGTTTTTCACCATTTAGAATGATATTAGCCATGGGCTTAGCATAGATGGCCTTTACAATGTTAAGGAATGTTCCCATTATCCCTATTTTTTCTAGTGTTTTGAGCATGAAGGGATGCTGTATTTTATCAAATGCTTTTTCTGCATCTATTGAAATAATCATGTGATTCTTGACTTTAAGTCTATTAAAATGGTGAATTACATTTATTGATTTCCTGATGTTGAACCAACCTTGCACCCCTGGGATGAAACCCAATTGATCATGGTGCACTATCTTTTTAATATGTTTTTGTATGCGATTTGCTAAAATTTTGTTGAGAATTTTTGCGTCGATGTTCATTAAGGATATTGGTCTGAAATTTTCTTTCCTGGATGTGTCTCTGTCTGATTTAGGTATCAGGGTAATATTGGCTTCATAGAGTGAGTTTGGGAGGGTTCCCTCCTCTTCTATTTTCTGGAATACTTTGAGAAGTATTGGAATGAGCTCTTCTTTAAAGGTTTTGTAGAACTCGGCTGAGAACCCATCTGGTCCTGGACTTTTCTTTGTTGGTAGGCTTTTGATGACTTCTTCTATTTCATTACTTGAAATTGGTCTATTTAAATTATGTATGTCCTCCTCGTTCAGTTTAGGCAATTCATATGTCTCTAGAAACCTGTTGATGTCTTTGAAATTTTCTATTTTGTTGGAGTATAGATTTTCAAAATAGCTTTTAGTTATGTTTTGTATTTCAGTCGTGTCTGTTGTGATATTTCCTTGTTCATTCCAAATTTTAGTGATTTGGGTTTTCTCTCGTCTTCTCTTTGTTAGTGTGGCTAAAGGATTATCAATTTTGTTTATTTTTCCGAAGAACCAACTATTTATTTTGTCAAATTTTTTTATTGTTTCTTTTGTTTCAATTTTGTTGATTTCAGCTCTGAGTTTAACTATTTCCTGTCTTCTACTACTTTTGGTGTTGGTCTGTTCTTCTTTTTCTAGGGCTTTGAGCTGTAGTGTTAGGTCATTTATTTTTTGAGTTTTACTTCTTTTATTAAATGCGCTCCATGAAATAAATTTTCCTCTAAGTACTGCTTTCATAGTGTCCCAGAGATTTTGATATGATGTTTCTTTGTTCTCATTTACCTCTAAGAATTTTTTAATTTCCTTCCTAATATCTTGTTATGCATTCATCATATAATAGCATATTGTTTAATCTCCAGGAGTTGGAGTAGTTTCTGTTTTTCATTCTTTCATTTATTTCTAACTTCAATCCATTATGATCTGATAGAATACAAGGTAGTGTCTCTATCTTCTTGTATTTGCTGACATTAGCTTTGTGGCATAATATATGGTCTATTTTAGAGAAGGATCCATGTGCTGCTGAGAAGAAAGTGTATTCACTCTTGGTTGGATGGTATATTCTATAAATGTCTGTTAAGTCTAAATTATTGATTGTGTTATTGAGATCTATGGTTTCTTTGTTCAATTTTTGTTTGGAAGATCTGTCCAGTGGTGAGAGAGGCGTATTAAAATCACCTAGTATTATTGTGTTACGGTCTATTTGGTTTCTAAAATTGAGAAGGATTTGTTTGACATACATGGATGAGCCACTGTTTGGGGCATAGATGTTTATGATTGTTATAACTTGCTGATTTATGCTTCCCTTAAGCAGTATGAACTGTCCTTCTTTATCCCTTCTGACTAACTTTGGCTTGAAGTCCACATTATCTGAAATGAGGATGGATACTCCAGCTTTTTTGCTGAGTCCATGTGCATGGTATGTTTTTCCCCATCCTTTCACCTTTAGTCTATGGGTATCTCTTTCTTTGAGGTGAGTCTCTTGCAGGCAACATATTGTTGGATCTTTCTTTTTAATCCAATCTGCCAGTCTATGTCTTTTGATTGATGAATTCAGGCCATTAACATTCAGGGTTATTATTGAGATATGATTTGTATTCCCGGTCATTTGGTTCATTTTTAAAATTTTATTTATTTATTTATTTATTTATTTTGACACACCTTGGTTCCTCCTTTATTTGACAGTTCCTTTAGGATAATTCCTCCCTTTGCTGATTTGCTTCTTTATTTTTTATCTCTTCCTCATGGAATATTTTGCTGAGAATATTCTGTAATGCTGGCTTTCTTTTTGTAAATTCTTTTAGCTTTTGTTTATCATGGAATGATTTTATTTCATCATCAAATTTGAAGGTAAGTTTTGCTGGGTATAAGATTCTTGATTGGCATCCATTTTCTTTCAGAGCTTGAAAAATGTTGTTCCAGGCCCTTCTAGCTTTTAGGGTCTGGATTGAAAAATCTGCTGATATCCGTATTGGTTTCCCCCTGAATGTAATTTGGTTCTTTCGTCTCACAGCCTTTAAAATTCTGACTTTATTTTGTATGTTAGGTATTTTCATTATAATGTGCCTTGGTGTGGGTCTGTTGTAATTTTGTGTATTTGGAGTCCTATAAGCCTCTTGAACTTGATTTTCCATTTCATTCTTCAGATTTGGGAAATTTTCTGATATTATTTCATTGAATAGATTGCTCACTCCTTTGGTTGGTTTCTCTAAGCCTTCCTCAATCCCAATAATTCTCAAATTTGGTCTTTTCATGATATCCCATAGTTCTTGTAGATTCTGTTCATGATTTCTTACCATCTTCTCTGTTTGTTCAACTTCGTTTTCAAGGTTAAATATTTTTTCTTCAATGTCTGAGGTTCTGTCCTCCAGGTGTTCTATCCTATTGGTTATGCTTTCTATGGAGTTCTTAATTTGGTTTATTGTTTCCTTCATTTCAAGGATTTCTGTTTGTTTTTTTTTCAATATCTCTAACTCTTTATTGAAATGATCTTTTGCTTCCTGTATTTGCTCTTTTAAATGTCAATTGGTGCTATCATTTAATACCTGCATTTGCCTTCATCTCATCATTCAATGCCTGCATTTGCTCTTTCATCTCATCGTTTGCTTCCCTGATCATTTTAATTATGTACATTCTGAACTCCCTTTCTGTCATTTCTCCTGCCATGCTGTCGTTGGAGTTTATTGATGTAACATCTAGATTTGTTTGGGCATTTTCTTCCCTTGTTTTCTCATATTGTTCAGGAATCAGTGTGTCATTAAGATATTGCAGATTTCCTCTATCGACTTATAATGTCCCTGAAGATTGCTAGTATATCCCCTCTTATCCTTCAGTAGCCTGCAGTCTTGGAGGAAGTTGATAATGCGGTGCTCCACAAGGAAGTTGCCTCTCTAGGGTTGGTGACCCTCAGGTGGGGTATATTCCCTGATAGTGGGCAGAGGTGCCTCCACTTGTTGACCAATGGTCATCCAAAGGGGAACTAGGCTGTGGGCTGAGGCAAGGCCTGTTTGAGCCTGTGTCTCTGGTTTTACCGTCCTTGTGGGAAAACCTCACCCAGGTGGGAAGACTCACCCAGTGGGGAAGTCTCGCTGGTCAGTTGCCCTCCTAGAGGTTCCCCTCAATCTACAACTACCACCTGGGCTGGGCTGTCTTCCTCTGCAACGTTCCCAGGTGCCCGGACCTACCTCCTGGGCCTGGGAGCCTCACCCTTCGCAGATGAGTCTCCTTAGGCTGCCTTTCCTCAGAGAATCTGCCCGCAGTCCTGGAAACTTCACTCCGCCCCTAGGCGTGTCTCTGTGCGGTTCTTCCATCAAGAAGCCGGTCCTGGGATCCTGCTCTGCACCTAATCGCCTGGCTATGCGGCCCCTCCTCTGAGCCGCCACCTGGAGCCCCATACAACAGCTCCGAGACCCAGAGACCCGCCACACACCTCTTCCTCCGGACAGCTGCCCAGTTTCCGACGCAGTCCCTAGGAGTCCAAGCAACTCACTTCGCGTCTCCTCTTCCCACCAAATGTCCGTAGCCCTAGGCAGTCACTCCGAGTCCACGTGACCGGCCCTGTTCCTCCTCCTCCTCGGGGTAGCTCCCCGGGTGTTCAGGAGCGGTCTCTCTGAGACAAAGCGACCCACCGCGCTCCTCCTCCGGGCAGGCCACCGGTGTTCAGGAGCGGTCGCTTTGAGTCCAAACAACTCACAACTTGCCTCCTCCTCTGGCAACCACCTGTGGCTCTGATGCAGTCACTCCTAGACCAAGTGACCCGCCGTGCTCCTCCTCCTCTTTCTCCGAGCAGCCCCCCGGTGTTCAGAAGTGATCGCTCTGAGTCTAAACAGCTCGCCATGCTGCTCCTCCTCAGGCAGCCGCCTGGAGCCCCAGTGGTTGCTCCGAGTCCAATCGCTGTGCTGAGCCGCCTCCTCTACGATGATCCCAGTTGTCCGTGTTTACCGCTCCAGCAGGGGGGAGGGGCGTCTCACCGAGCAACTCTACTTCACAAAGTTCCCTGCATTCCAGGGCTACCGCCCCATCCGGGACACCTCCCCAACGGGAGAGACTCACCCTGTGGCTCTGAGTTGGTCCCAAGTCTCTATCTCCTCTTTTGAATCCTGCGTCCTGGAGCAACATGAAATGCAGCCGCCCTCTAGTCCACCATCTTAAAAACCCCTTAACTATCTTACCTTATTCAGGGGCAAAGACTGCCAGTCACAAAGGACACAGCAATGAGTTCCAGCACTGTTAGATTATAAACTGTGGACAAAAAATGATAAACCTGTTTAAGATCTCACAGGATGTCTCATTTAGCCAGAAGAAATTTCTGGGTGGAATCCTGCCTGTTGCCCACGGAGCTAAAATGCAAGGGCCTCCTGGAGTCCCCATGTATGTAGGCACCTGTGTCTGCTGATTTCTGTAGAGAGGTCCCCTGATAGTCTCTGTATGGTCATTGTGACCTTCACTGGACAGAGTGCCCTGGACATAAGAAAAAAAAATCTTCAATGGACAGAGAAGACAAACTGACTTAAATCCCTCACAATTAGTTCATAGTACCTTCATGGTATATATCACCTTGGAGGAAAAGAAACAAAAACCAACCTATGTTTCATTGGTAGCCTATACAAAGAGATCATCAAGGAAGCCTAATAGAAAAAATGGAAAGGGCCTACTCCTTTGAATATCAGTATGCCTACTATAAGAAAAAGCCCCTACCACCACAAAATATAAATAGATAAAAAAGATTTTCTGGGTACAATTGACAAGGGGGAACTCATTTAAAGTTGATGATGATATTATGATAATGACATAGGTCAAACTCAACAATATCCTATGCTCTAATCCCTTGAATGCAACCTGGGAAGAAAAAAAATTAACGCACAATTTTTTTTTTTTTTTTTTTTTTTTTTTTTTTGGTATATGCCAGATTGTCTGATCCCTCTCCTAGGATAAAATTCACTGTGTAAATTAAATGTACAGATAATATTCTTAGCCCAAAAGCAACAACTTCATTTGTAAGTGCCTCCCAGGAAAAAGAAGCAAAGTCGGCTCTGCTGGGGGTCTACTACAAGTGAGAAAGGCTGCACAGGCCAAAGGGATCCTGGGAAGAGTGATCGATGTTATCTTAACCATGATTTTGCTAAGGAGGCAGGAGAGTATAACCAAAGCACAGTTGTACATGGACATCTAAAAGAAAAGACAATAATCTTTTTGAAAATATAAGATGAACACTTGTGGCAGCCCGACTAAAAGTAAGCAAAGCTGGAGGCTATAAAGGAAGGGTCCTTATGTGGGAATGCCTTACAATAACTATCACAAAGGACTCTAAAGTCAGGAGTTTGTCAGTTTCAGAGACAGGCTAAAATGTTTTTGAACTAATTGTTTACAAAAAAAGTAATGCTTTGTTGTCTTGTTTATCTTTGCATGATATCTGCTGTATGTATGCCTTGTCCTTTCACCCACTGAGTGCCACCACAGACCTCTGGACGGCCCTGACGCTAAACACCCTTATATATTTGTGCCCCACCTGAAAAAACAAATCAAGGACTTGGGGTCACTTCTCCCCAACTTCACTCTCTCTCAGCAGGAAGCAGCTTGGAGATGTCCTCACCCATTTTTCCATAGAAATGTAATGTAGAAATTGACAGTGGAGAAATATAACAGTGGTCCACTTTATGCTTTGAATATAGCCCTTGCTGCTCTGCCACTAAGGCTTATTTTAAAATGGGCATGTTATCCCTTCTTCTCCCTCTCCCAAAGTAAGTGAATCACAGACCCCCTACAGGGAACATCTGGAATGTAGCCTTTGAGTAGCTTCTTTAAAAAACCTCTCTTTCCCTTGAGGGCGAGAATCACAACCTCTGGGACAGGAGTCCCCTGTGTTTCTACTTTGCTAACAAAGTCATAAAACGTCTTTTTCCCTTTCCTCAAAACTGTGTACTCATTGTTGAATTGGCATCACGGACAAGGACTGAGCTTTAAGTGACACCTTAAACTTTGTTGTTTCAAGAAATTACTTTTGTGAAGCAATTCAATGGTAAAAGAGCCCTAGGAAAGACAGTCATCCTTACTGAATGTAGAGAAATCAAATTAAGGTAGAACAATGCAGTCACCTCACGGTGACTTCCTCTAACTATCCCCTCTCCCTGACTCTCTCTGATATCAGAGAGATGAACTCAAAACTCAGGCCATGCAATCACACTTCACATCTTAATGCCTGACCCAAGGACAGATACGTCACCCAAGCCAGAGCAATCAGACTGTCCCAAATTGGTACTTCCTCCTTTGGTTGAAGCTGTTACATGGTTAGATGGAAATCCATCGCCACTAGAAGAAAGTCAAAATTCACTTAGAGAAGGGAGCTAGAAGTTTCTATCAATGTGGAGTCTCCACTTCTGGTAAATTGAAAAAATACCTCAACCCTTTCTTGTTAAATGAATCCATGACCTGCTACATAATTTTCAGGGACCAGTGAAAAATGATGTTGTGGAACCCCTTGTTCAAAAGTTAGAAAATGTCTTACAGATACATTGTCCTTTCTTCAGTGGTCTCTTTTAGGACCCACCAAGGTGTTTGTTTATTTTAATTTATTTATTTAGTCAATGACATACATACATTTTATTCTTCTTCTTAAAGCATTATAGTTATATTTAATAGTTGGGTTCATTTGGACAAAAATCCTACATGCATGGAATTTGATTTACACCACTTCAGTCCCTGGTGCCTCCATTTCTCTTCCCCTCTCCTTCCTCTACTCTTTTACTGATTAATTTTTGGTTGGTGCTTTTTACATATATTATATAAAGGTAGAATTCACTATGGTATATTTATATAAGCACATAGTATGATTTTGTTAAATTTATTCTGCATTTCCTCCCCTTTTCCCCTTTTTCCATCCCTCTTCCCTCCTTTTTAAACTCTTTTTTCTGCTACACTGATTTTTCCCATATCTTTATGACATAGAATCCTTCACTTTTTCCCCCTTATTTTGCAATAGAGTCCACATATGACAGAAAACATTCAACCCTTGATTTTCTGAGTCAACCTTATTTCACTTAGCCTTATGTTCTTCAATTCCATTTATTTACCAGCAAATTCCACTATTTCCTTCTTCTCACTTTCTTAATTCATTTATTCATTGATAAGCATCTGGGCTAATTCCCTAATTTGGCTATTGTGAATCGTACTGTTATAAACATCGAAGTGGCTATATCATTATAGTATGCTGATTTTAGTTCATTTGGATAAATATCAAGGAGTGAGATAGCTCGGTCATATGACCAACAAATACATTAAAAAATGATCAACATCCCAGCAATCAGGGAAATGCAAATCAAAACTACACTAAGATTTTTTTCTCACTCCAGACAGAATGGCAATGATCAAGAATACAAATAATATAAATGTTGTTGAGGATGTGGGGAAAAAAGTATACTCATACGTTGTTGATAGGACTGTGAATGAGTACAATTACTCTCGAAAGCAATACGGAGATTCCTCAAAAACTAGGAGTGGAACCACCATGTTTATTTGCTTTCTGGAACATCTCACTTCCTGGGGATACTGACCCAACCAGTGCTGATAATCATAGCTGGGGGCCAGGACTCAGAGCACTGGCAGCTCTGGACCTGAGCCAGACAGCTCCCCTTCCCACAGTGAACAGGGGACCCCAATATATTGCAACTCCTCTCCAAATTATTAAAGAATGCTAAGTGAGAAATGAGTGACATGTTCACTCCCACCCAACTCATACTGCATGCCCAACCTGTACCGACACAAGGCCACATGCACCCAGCCCAGACCCTGCCTATACCATAACTGAGGGCCACAGAGGGTCCTGGAGTGAGGGAGAGAGTTCTACTGTATTTGAACTTTCCATATACTAAAGGAAATTTTTTAGTATATCTCATATAACATTTGGGAACTATCTATAGTTTAAAATTATTTACTGATTATCTAAAATGCAGATATTATTGCACATTCCATCCTGGTTATTTTGCTTTTGTTTGTGTTTGCTAAATCTGGCAACCCTAGACCTTGGTGCCAGAGGCTGAGGAAGTGGCTGTGGAGAACATGTCCAACCAGGGAAGGGAGGCCTGTGAGCCCAGCCTTCAAACCTCTGGCTCATCCTCCATTGTCCCATCAGACTTCACTTACAAAACAAATTCAAAGATAAAATAATTGAGAGTGTTAAAATGACAATCAGAGAGCATTATACAACAAGCACTACCCCTTCTGAGCTGGGGTCCTGTGCAGCTGCCTGAGTGGAACTGCTCAAAGCCTCCCCAGGGGGTCCTTCTCTTTTTCTACCCAAGCTAGTATAAGTTGATTTCTGCCACTTGTTCACAGGAGGATTCTGATTAATATACCAAAATTCATATTTGTAAACCAAAAGGCAAAAATTATGCATTTATGATGACAATGGAACTGTTAAGATCCAGAGTTGCATGATAAATTTTTATCCTCTGCTCTGGGGAAAATATTTCTTCCTAAGTCACCTGAAACTATACTGTACTCAAGAATGTTGAAAAATTCTTACTCATCTCTATTTCTTCTCCAATCTCCATATAGAGTATCACCCTCCTAACTTGGCAATAATAAATGTCATCATTAATTAGACCAAGTTTATTAAATTTTATTCATATTACCTCCTTGAGAATTTTTTTCATATGATTTAAAAGGCTTTCTTCCTAGAGTCATAAGTAACAAATTATCTCTGAAGGTGATTTTCCTGTTTTCATTTCACCATCAAGTCCTAAGGGTATGCCCTGTTTGTGGTATATATCATTCTTGCACAAACTATAGATTCTGCTAAAATTTCATATAAGAATTTGCAATTGGAAAGCCTGCCTCTCCCATAGTTCATCTCTTCAGGGACAACTGCTAAAATCAGAAAGGAAAATATTAGACTTAACTCATTTATCAACACAAACTTATAAGGTTTAGTGGCAAGTCCTGCCACAAACCAAAGGGGATTTATCCCAGTTCACTCTCCAAAGGAACAGCATTATTGCCTATTTAATAAGTATCCTTTGACTGTTTATCTCCTTTCTTAAGATGGATTTTCAGACTGTCAAAGTCAGTATATCCCCCTCAAATGTAAATGGGAGCTCCATATAACTGACCCTGAGCCTTACTGGTCACATAGTACTAATGACAGATGAGGGGGACTAGAAGGTGGAGAAGAAGAGAAGACCTCTCTATTGATTAATTCCCTGGAGCCTAAAGATTGGTATTGAAATAATAAGAAATAATACCATAAGTTCATAAAATTAATAAATCATCTCCAACAAGTTTAATAGCTCTATTTTTAAGATTAACAAAATTTGTGAATAACAAAAAAAAAACAACAACAGATGTTCTCATTTGGAAGTTTATTAGTATATCAAATATAACAACCTTAAAAATATACTTGTTAAATTATGGCATTAATTAATGATATTATCAATCATAGAAAGATGCCACAATGACCCTGGCTATCACACCAAAACAATCTGATGACTCATTAATTTGGATAAAAACTGATGTGTTTTTTGATATGCTATTTCTGGGTCACTGTTCAGATTTTTATTGGAGCACATTCACACCGTCCACTCCATCATGGTTCTCAAATGGCATTTGGTGTGTGTCATTCCTCTACTCCCTTCACCCCAACAAGACAGTCCCATCAGCCAACATTGTCCCTTGATTTTCAGCTGCACTCCACTTACAAGGAATGGTGACAAATTTCTGAACAAATTTCCTCTTTAAAAAAAGAAAACCCAGGGCTGGGGATATAGCTCAGTTGGTAGAGTGCTTGCCTCTCAAGCATAAGGCCCTGGGTTCAATCCCCAGCACTATAAAAAATAAAAATAAAGAGAGAAAATCCAGATTGTAGTCTGCATAGATTAATATAATAAAATACCAAAGACAGGGTGGTTTAAACAGTATACATCAGCTGGGAAGGCCAAGGTTGTTCCCTGCTGAGTGCCCTTTTCTTTGTTTGAAGACAACAACCTTTGTGTTGTAGCTTCTCATGGGGGAAAGAGAAAGGAAGCTCTCTTCCCCTTCTTATAAGGATGCTAATTCCATCATAGGGGATCCACCCTCATGATGACCTCCTCTGAACCTACTTACCTCCCGAAGGTCCCACTTCCTATTTCCCTGAGATTGGAAAGTAAGGCTTCAATGTGTGAACTTTGAGAAGTGGCAAACATTCAGTCCACAATAACCTGCAAGTTTCTGGAATTGGACAATAAATAAAATGTGTAGGCTTAAATCACAATGAACAAGAAATAAATCATTTTAAAAGAAAAAGTTTAAAAGTTGACCAATATATATAAAAGTCATTAAGATGAATGCACTATATCAGAAAATACTGAGGATTATGCAGAATAGGGGAGGTTGTCTAAGAGGAAACTGATGAACATCAATTAAGATGTAGACTACAGGCACATCATTAAATTCTTCCTTCCAAATACTGTCTAAAATATTTTTGGATAGATATGTTCCTTTTATTTGGAGTTTCAGTGATTTTGCAACATAATCTTTTGTGTTTGGAAAAAATAAGTGAAGAAAAAAGGTAAAATATCAGAAAGAATCCATGTAAATACAAAGTTCTAAATGGAAAGAGAAAACTAAACTGAATAAGAGGTAAGAATTAATAATTAAATCTTGAATGGCTATTATTAAGAATACAAGCAACAATAGGTGTTGGTGTGGATGTGGGGAACAAATACACTCATACGTTGCTGGTGGGGTTGCAAATTGGTGTAGCCACTCTGGAAAGCAGCATGGAGATTCCTTAGAAAATTTGGAATGGAACCACCATTTGACTCAGCTATCCCACTACTCAGTTTATACCCAAAGGACTTAAAATCAACATACTACACTGATGCAGCCACATCAATGTTTATAGCAGCTCCATTCACAATAGCTAGATTGTGGAATCAACTTAGATGCCCTTCAATAGATGAATGGATAAAGTAACTGTGGTATGTATATAGAATGGAATATTACTAAGCCATAAAGAAGGATAAAATTATGGTATTTGCAGGTAAATGGATGGAACTACAGAATATTATGCTAAATGAGATAAGCCGATCCCAAAAAATCAAAGGCTGAATGTTTTCTTTGATAAGTGGATGATGGTACATAATGAGAGGTTGGGAGGGAATATGGGAAGAATGGAGGAACGTTGGATTGTGTAGAGGGAAATGAGGGGTGGGAGGGGGAGGGGGGAAGGAAAAATAATGGAATGAGACAAACATCACTACCCTATATACATGTATGATTACACAAATGGTGTGACTCTACATCTTGTAAAAAAAAAAAATAAGAATTAAAGCAACAAGAGTAGCAAACAGTGAAATAATGTAAGATTCTGGGTTCATCCCCCCATCTATATAGAATCTTACATTATATATATATATATAATATATATATATATATATATATAATATATATATATATATATATATATATTTTTTTTTTTTTTTTTTTTTTGGTCCTAGGAATTGAACCCAGGGTCACTTTACCATTAAACTACATCCTTGGTTTGTTTATTTTTTGTTTCTTTTGTTTTGATTTTTAACTTTAAGACAGGGTGTCACTTAGTTGCTGAGGCTGGTATCCAACTTGTGATCCTCCTGCCTCAGCCTCCTTAGTGCCTGGGATTATAGGTATGTTCCACTGTGCCCAGTTTTACTACCTAAACACCTAAACAAAGCATGGGTAGGAATGGTTTCTCCAAAATGAATCAGTGAATTTCAAGTAAGCTAATGCATGTCTACATTGTCATTTATATTGTGAATATCCTATATATTAACCCATGGTAAAGTCAGTATTTCCTGTCTGTGAACATCAAGAGAAGAATGAGCATAGAATCTTCCTAGTGTATTTTTCAGGAAAACTGGAATAAAGTCTAAAAATAATTATGAAACTGTTTTCCATATAAAAACAGCCATCTTTCCTTTCAGAGGAGTGGTCTTTTAGTTTCTCGTAAATACTACATTTTCCAACTACTCTTATGAAATTTGCAGAATACTTAAGTAGGTAGGTATCTTAATCATCCCATTAGCAAATATGAGCTCTTCAACTCCATTATTCTCATTTTGCATTTAATGTTTGTGCACTTAATAAAGAACTCTGTTCTTGGCTCAAATACATCATTGAAGATCTAAAAATAATCTATGTTTTTTAGGTTCTTTTCTTTCCTAAGATTAAAAATCTTTCCACTATCCCTCAAATGCTTTGCACTCAGTCTCTGCACTTAAATTCCACATAATCTGTTTTTAAGAATTAGCCACATGCCTGGTCCTGTTCCAAGAATCTTTAATACCAGCCATTATCTGACAAACAGGTGGGTGGGGGAAGAAAGGGAAAACCAGAGGTGAGGAAGAAGTAGTGGTTATGCTCATGTGTGAAACAATACAAGAAAGTTTAGAGGTGATGTAAATTGGTTATGAGAGTTTTAACCTAATGAGCCCATTAATGCCCTGATAGGGATTAACTGAGTGGTAACAGTAGGCAGTTAGGGTGTGACTGGAAGACATGGGTCCCTGGGGTGGGGATGTGCCTCGGGGATTATATTTTGTTGCAGTGAGAAGAGCTCTCTCTCTCACTCTGCTTCCTGGTACAACGCCCCCAGCTGCTTTCTTCTACCACCCACTTCCACCATAATGTTCTGCCTCACTTCAGGCTCTGAGGAATGGAGTCCACCAACTATGGACTGAGACCTGTGAAACCATGGGCCTTCAAATAAACTTCTTCCTTAAAATTGCTCATGTCAGGACTTTTGGTCACAGCAGCAAAAAAAGCTGACTAAAACAGTAGTCCTTCATTAAAACCCAAAGAAAAATATTATATCATATAACTCTATTTATCTAGAGTTTTGCTTTCTGGGCTGGAGAAATAGCCCAGTGACAGAGTGCTTACCTAGTATGCACAAGGTGCTAGATTTGATTCCCAGCACTGCCCCCGCCCCGCCCCGCCCCCATTTCTAGAGTTTTGCTTTCTGAAGTCTCAGTTATTTGAAATTCACTACAATCCAAAAATATTCTGTAAAATTTCACAAACAAACAATTCCTGGGTTTTATATTGTGTGCTTTTCCAAGAAGCTTGATGAAATTCTGTGCCACCCTACTCTGTCCCACCCACGTTATGAATTATCCCTTTGTCCAGTGTATCTATGCTGAATACACCATCTTCTCAATTATCAGATTAACTGTCAAAGGATTGCAGTGCTTTTGTTTGTTTCTTAATAATGACCCCAAAGCACAAGAGAAGTGATGCTGGAAATTCACATATGCCAAAGAAAAAGTCATAAAATGCTTCCTTTAAGTGAAAAGGTGGATGTTTATCCCAGGTGTTTATACTAGAAATAAATCACAGTAGATACAAGGTTTGGAAATTACCCCTGGTTTCCAGCATCAGCTGGGGGTCTTGGGAGATACTCTCCAGAGGTAAGAAGGAACTACTGTATTATAACAATTTTGCCAATAGTAAAACAGACCCACAGGAGTTCAACAACTCGACAATACCAGGCAGATAAAAATTAGCAAAGTCCAAATTTACATCCAGTGTTGACTTATTCTACATATCGTTCAGTCTTCTCAACCTTGCTTATTCCCAGCATCTATCATTGATCAAAAATTTGGAGTGATGATTATCTCAACTAATCCATATGACACTGTTTTGTATGATGGGGGATAAAATAGTAATCCTTGACAAAGAACAAAATCCCTCTTCTATTGAGGAGGCTCCTGAAGAACAAAATGAGCATCCAAAAGATGCTGAGGGGATGGTTTGTGGGATTTGGCCTGGTCCCTGGCCTAAATGTTCCTACAACTGATCTGAGTCCCTCCCTTGATGCTGAAGACATGCTGCCCAAAATGCTTCCTAAGCAATCTGTACTAGATGTTCCCAACCCAGGTCTGCAATGCCTAAGAAAGTTTGCTAATATTGGACGTTTATGTCATGTGACAATCTACCTAGTCCCATTCTAATAGGGCAAGGGGGCCTCCTTTTGTAACGTTCCAGGCGTGCCACACTATGACTTTTGTTAGTGATGCAGCATTGAACAAGATCCACATGGTTCCTATCCTTGTGGTATTCACAGTCCAATAAAATGCAGAGAAAATTAGTAAATAATAAAAATAATAACAAAATGATTGCCAGAAAAGGAAAACTGTCAAATGTTATAAAAATGCTTGACTGAGAAATTTAACTCTGAAGTAACCTGGTTTGAATGGAAGGCTAGGTTAGTCTGTGGCTAATGGTTATTTTGTAGTCCCCAAAGAAGACTTCTTCTCAGTATTTGTGGCCTTATGTAGTTACCCATCATCTTGGTTGTTTCTGGGCGTGGCTCTGTGATTTCTTTGACCACTGGGACACTAGTGTGATATAACAGAGGCAATTGTGTGAACTGGAGCTTGAGTTCTTGGGGTTCACCCAGCTTCACAGAACCCTAGGGAAGAGGGAAGGGAGCCCTCAGCCCCCACCTGTGATTAGTCTTAAATATCCTACCAACTGACCATGTTGCTGCTCTGGGCACTGGGTGAGGCAGAACATTATGGCAGAAGGGTGTGGAGGAAGAAAGCAGCTCAGGACAGAGAAATCAGGAAATACAGAGAGAAAGCTCAGCTTATCAGGGACAAAATACAAACCCCAAAGGCACCTTCCCATACCCCTCACACTCCGGTGACCTACCTCTTCCAGCCACACCCTATCTGCCTACATTTACCACCCAGTTAATATACATCAGTAGATCAATGCACTGAATAGGTTAAGGCTCTTGTAACCCAATTGTTTCACCTCTGAACTTTCTTGCATTGCCTCACACATGAGCTTTTAGGGGACACCTCATAACTAAACCATAGCAGTAGTCTAAATAGAATGCACTCCCTGTTGAAATGTCAAACTGCCCCCCTCTGAGCCTATGATGGCATCAATAATTCTACCAAGAAGTTTATGATGACTTCAGGAGCAAAACTTGAGATTAGCCTCGTTTTCCAACAGCAGGTGGAGCATTCTCATCAAAGATAAAAGAAGCTAATGAAAAAGATACGGACAGAGTTGTGTGTGAAGACTGTGAGGGTTCTTTTGTTTTTAACTTTTACTCATCATGTCACATTTTCATACTATTCTGGTCTTTAAAGGAAAAAACTAAACTCACTTATTCATGTGCTTCTATTTTCCTAAGTTTTACCCCATGAGCATAGTTCAAGAAAAACTGACAGAAAATGTGCAATAAATGTGAGAAATTGTATGTTGGCCAAGTAGACCCTCAGATGTGTTATAGCTTGTTAGTAAATCTGTATCAGTTTCCTGTGGCTAACTGGCACACGCTTGGTGACTTTGGACAATATAAACTTGTTCTCTCACAGTTCTGGAGTCCAGAAGCCTCTAACGAATCTTAAGGGGCTAAAATCAAGGGGCTAGCAGGGCAGGTGCCTTCTGCAGTTCCCAGGGGAGAATCTGTTCCTTGTCTTTCCCAGCTTCTGAAAGCCACCTGTGCTCCTTAGCTCATGGCTTTGTTTGCATCACCCCAGGCTCTTGATTCCATCAGCATACCTCTTCATCTGCTCAGATTTCCTGCCCAGTTCTTATAAAGACCCTTCAAATTACATCCACCTGGAGAATCTCAAAGTCCTTAACCTCATCTGCAAAGCCCCTTTTATCAGATAAGGAAACATATTCACAGGTTCCAGGGATTACAGCATTGACATCCTTAGGGGACCATTATTCAGCAAACCTGGGATTTCCAAGATTCTTTCTGTTAGGTTGGGATTTAAGTGTCTGTATGGGAGGGAGCGGAACAACTAAGGCAGTGGGCAGCGAGCCAAAGAGCGACCAATCAAACATGGACAGATAAACCCCACTGACCCTTAGTTCACCTTTCACTCAGGACGACCCCCACCTATTCCAGCCTATAAAGACCCTGGGCAGCAGGGGCCACGTGCGATTTTCTCCAGCTCTCCACCCTGACCTATACCCCGGAGGGCTGGGAACTTCACCCGAGAGCCACCAATAAAGCCGTTTTTGTCTGACTTTTGTTTGGCCACTAGCCTCACCTCCAGCTTACACTTTCCTTATCCAATCTAGAATAGACACAATTGGATTAAATCATTGTTATCCAACTCCTTGAACATAGGGAAGTAAAGACAGCCCCCAAATTTCCCATCAATGATGAGCAATCTGTCCTACCTGCGAATGTGATGAAAATTCTGGGCAAATACACTTTGAACCTCGAATACAGTTTTTCAAACAATTTCACTCTTAAAATGAAGAACAATGTGGGAGGCACAGAATGCAGATACTTCTAACCTAAACAATCACTAGATGATGAAGACATTTCAGAGATCCTGAATCCCTTGAATGTCAACTGTATGTGGAGTGTACTGACTGCTGTCAAAGCAGGCACTTTTGCTGTTTCTAGAAACAGATATTTGAGCAGGGTTATGACTGAAGAAGGTTTGTGCTCAATCATTTACCACAATGCTTTTTGTCATTGTGATTGTTCCAAAGAAGTGAAAACATCGTCCAAGATACTTTGGATTATTATAGGCAGCTGCTTCGCTTTCATAATGATAAATATTTACTCAGCTATCTTATCATGTTGGAAAAATCATGACTTGTGAGAATTTAAGAAAATAAACATTTATTTAGTGCTTCCTTTACACAAGTCTCCATGCCCAGACAGATGCCACGAAGAATATGAAGATGGATTAGAGGCTTCCAGAGGTTCAGAGTCTTGCAGAAGACACAAACACACACACCAAGAAACCTAATGCAAATCTACTGTGATATGTAGAATTACAAAGATATTAACAAGTGCAACAGAGAGCCTGTGAGGGAAGAAATTAATGACTGGGGCATTGGGGATATACTGTCAGAAAAGATATGTTTTTGTGCAGGGCTTGAAGCTAAGAAATAGCTTTAAAAGACGAGAATGATCTTGACAAATGCAAAATGGCTTTCCAGGTTTACTAAGCTGAAAAACTATAGAAAGGTCATTTACTTTTAGTCGCATTGACATTGTTTAATGTTTTGCCCAATGCTTCTTACACACAAGCTAAGATAACAGTTTTGCTTTCAAACATTTCTGCTTGCTTAATTGCTCAGAAATAATAATGTGCTCAGAAATGGTCTTTGGTTGAATGTTTATAGCAGCACAATTCACAATTCACAATAGCCAAGTTATGGAGCAACAGATGAATGGACAACAAAAAAATGTGCATCACACACACACACACACACACACAATGAAGCTTTACTCAGACATAAAGAAGAATGAAATTATGTCATTTGTTGGTAAGTAGATGGAACTTGAGAACATTGTGCTAAGTGAAATAAGCCAGACCCAGAAAGTCAAAACTGAAATGTTTTCTCATTTATGGAAACTGCAATGAAATAAGGGGAAAAAAGAAGAGAGGGCTGGGGTTGTGGCTCAGTAGCAGAGAACTTGCCTAGCACATGTGAGGCACTGGGTTGGATCCTCAGCACCACAAAAATAAATAAATAAAATAAAGGTATTGTGTCCATCTACAATTAAAAAAATATTTTTAAAAATTTTTAACAAAAAGAGAGGGAGAGATATAATAAAAAGAAAAAAGGAGAACAGTAGAACAGAGGAAGGGGATGGAGGGAAAGGGAGGGGTGAATAAGGGGAGCAACTGCAGAATAAAATCGACGAAATTGTGGTGTATGCATGTGTGAGTACATCACAATGGATTAAAATTTTATATATATCTATGATACACCAATTTTAAAAAATAAATAAATAGAAGGAAGACCAACAGTAGAGGAAGGGAATTAGGGAGAGGAGAGGGAAAGGTGAAGTACTAGAAATCAAGAATGAGAAAATTGTTATATACACGTATGATTTCGTCAAAATTATTATTTTGCGTAACTTCATGCATAACTATTATGCATAACTTTAATGAGCTAATAAAAACATTAAATTTTTTTAGATTCACAATTCACAATAGCCAAGTTATGGAGCAACAGATGAATAGACAACAGAAAATGTGCATCACACACACACACACACACACACATATAATGGAGCTTTACTTAGACAAAAAGAAGAATGAAATTATGTCATTTGTTGGTAAGTGGATAGAACCTGAGAACATCATACTAAGGGAAATAAGCCAGACCCAGAAAGTCAAAACTGAAATGTTTTCTCATTTAAGGAAACTGGAATGAAATAAGGGAAAAAAGAAGAGAGAGGGCTGGGGTTGTGACATAAAATAGTGGTTTTCTTTTTTCCTTGATTCCCTATCCCAGAAACTTTAATTAAAAAAAAATTTATTTAGATGCCAAAAATCTCTGTATATGCTATGGTTTGGATTTTGAATGTCCACCAAAGGTCTACATATTGAAGGCTTTGTCACCAGCTTGTCACACCACTGAGAGGTGGTGTAACCTTTAAGAGATGGGGTCTTGTGGGTGGAAGGTAATTGGGTATATGCCCTTGAAGAGGATATTGGGACCCCAATCTCATTCTTTCTGTCTTTCTTCTGCTTTTCACCTGCCTTGAGATGAACCGTTTCCTCTGCTCTCACCACAATGGGTTACCTTGCCACAATATAATTTGATTATCTCAAGTATTTGCTATGGTACCAGCAAGCTAACACAGTATGAAACATTAAAGCCCCTCTCCACCTCCTTCCCCACAGCCTACCTCTCCTCAACCCCAAAGGAGCTTCTCAAAGCAGTATGAAAACCACGAATATAAATAAATATTGAATGTGCAGCTAGCGCTCAGATATAAACACCAATATTGCCTTATTTGTAGATAGAAATATTCCCAGGGCTCACACCCCTGGTGTGATTCTGAAAGCGGCATGTGTTACAGAAAGTGGCACATTGTGGTGTCACTTGTCTCAGCAAAAGGGAGCTATTCCTTGAATATGCATCTTACATTTTGACAGGAGTTCTTACTTTGCTATTGGAACTGAATTTTGAGACAAGGCAGGTCACAGTGGCCTCCTCTCACCCCAAGTGGATCTCCTAGGGCTGGCTGCCTTCAGTTGCTTGAAACTTGAGTTGTAGAATAAGGCAGCACTTCCCTTTGAGATTGTCCTCTCAGAATGAAATGGACCTCATTAGATTTGACAGTGAATCACTGAAAGATCCAGTGAATATGGAAAAGAAGTGCAACTGGCAGCAGTTTATTATAAGGAAGTAGATGTTAAATATCTCCCTCAAAGTGCACTAATGGAATTGAGGCATTTTTTAACTTAGTGCAGTTTAAATTTACAGAATAATGGGTTTCATTGTGTCATAGACAACATGCAAATAATATACTTTGATCATATCCATACCAATTACCCTCCTCTCCCATCTTCCTCCTCTTCTCTAATAGTTTCCTTGCTACTTTCACGTCATTTTCCTGCCCCCTACATTCCACATACAAGAGAAAACATGCAATTCTTGTCTTATGTGTTGCTCACCAGGCTATCAGATAGAGTGGTCAGGGACAGAAACTTGTTGAAATGGCTCTCAGTCTCCCTGTTCATCTGTATCAGGTAGCATGGAGTAGGAAGTACTATCTACTGGAGTTTACTCAGAACAGATAGGTTGATGCACCCCCAGGATGGGGCTGACCTGGAGTTCTAAACAGGAAGTCCCAGTAACTACCACCAAGCTCTGAACAGGATATTCCAACAGCTGGAGTCTACTCCAGACCAATTAGATCAACACACAGCTTAGGCTAAGCCAATGTGCTGATATCTACTGCAAGTGTGAGTCTTGGCCACTGTCCCTCACCCTGCACCCACCACCTCTGGCAAAGATCCTACTTATGAGGCAAAGCAGCCCACCATCCTGGATGGAGGAGGCTTAGCAGGTCCCACACACTCAACCTCCCATGATTTTGGCCTTCCATCATGCCTGTCTGTTCAGTTTCCCATCCCTTTTTAGCTGGTTGCCTCAGCCACCAAACTCCAAGAGAAAGCAGGCTACACTCCCTTCCTTATTCCAGACCCAAATCTCACTGCATATAATCTTCTCTGTGCCTGTTTCAATGGCATTCTGCTGAAGCTACCTTGGACCACAGGTAAGTGCTGGCCAGACAATGGGGCACTGTTTGGGGTCATCTCTAGGGCTCCCACAGCAACACATTCCCGTATGACTCCCACAGGAAGACTCCCTGCCACAGCTGTCTGATCACAAGTTGAAAAATGTTCAGCACTTCTCAAACACCAGCCACTGTGCAGCTCCCAGATCAGCTAACCTCAAACTGCCTTTCTATTCTTCAGCTATTTCAATGCCAAATTTGTCCAGTATATTTCTCTGTCTTCCCCTTTGTGTTATCTTTCCCTGCTGCAACCCCAGGATCAAAGATGATACACTCTTTCTCACTCTGTTTTGAAGACCAGAATTTCTGGGTCTCTCTAATTCTTCAACTGTTCAATATTGAACTTCAGGGAGTTGCCCCAGTCACCCACATTTTTGAGAACTTTCTCCAGCTACTTCATTTCTGACCCCAGAGAAGCTGGAAAGTGTAGCTTACCTCCACCTCACCATCTTGGTTCTACCCTGGAGGCAATTTTAAGAAGGTTAAGCATGATTCTTACCAACAAAGATGCTTACCTTGGAAAGGTAAATGCCTGAGCTCCTCCTCAGGCCTCTATGCAGGTGAGCAAATGCAATCTGTCCCTTTCAGCCCCACAAACATGAGTTCTTTGTACCATTGTTGAAAACATTGTCAAAAACAGGAAAGCTACAAGTAACACTTTATAGCTCCTTTTTTTCTCCAAAAAATTCTTACTTCATGTTGACAGAATTTCCTGTTCACATATAGCCCGTTAGTCAATACTTCCATTACGTGAATTTCCTTCAGGTCATTCTCAGTTGGGTGAGCATGGTAGCCTTTTCACCACTCCTTATTCCATCCATTCTCTTCTCACTCCTACCTCCAAATAAGATGCAGCTCTCCTTTGTTCTCTTTTTTCCTCAGTCTCATTTTCTTTTGCTGCCGCCAGACCCTCTCCATTAAATTGCCTTTTTCCCTATCTCTGATTCTTTCCCTACCTAAAAAAGACTTTTTAATCTGTCTCCTTCTTTTAAAAAATTCCCTCATGTCTGTCCCTCCTCCATTCTGGCCAGATGGCTAACCTCTAACACTTGTATCTCCCTCTGTGTACGTGTGTGTGGTGTGTGTGTGTGTGTGTGTCTATCTGTCTCTGTCTCTCTCCCTCTCTCCTTCTCTCTCTGTCTCTCTCTCTGTCTCTCTCTCATCTCTCCCCATCTCTTTCTCTCTCTTTCTCTGATTTAATAAGTGTGTTCTTTTCACTTCTTTCCACCAATGTATTCCTGAACCTTTGCATTCAGATCTTCCCACATGACTTCCCTGAAAATGTTCTCCCAAATATCATCAGAGAGGGCTGGGGATATAGCTCAGTTGGTAGAGTGGCTGCTTTGCAAGCACAAGTCCCTGGCTTCAATCCCCAGCACTGGAAAAAAAAAAAAAAATATATATATATATATATATATCATTAGAGACCTCATAGTCCTCACTCAAATCCGATGGTCTCTTTCAGTGCTCAACAACCTGTGCAATGCCTGTGATGATATGGCTAATAACCTCCTCTTTTCCCTGGGATCTGGATAAGCAGTATCCTCCTACTTCTTATCTTTTACCTCTGAAAACCTGATATTTGTGTATAGCTTCTCATTTTCTTCCTATATAGACCCTGAACATAGGTCCTTCCCAGTTCTCTCTACTTGGACCCCTTTCTTAAAAAAAAAAAAAAAAAAAAAAAAAAAAAAAAAAAGTCAAAGTCATGACTGAACTATTTCCACTGCAGAGATGATTTCTGTATCAGATCTTTCTGTTACAAGAGAATGGAACTGAATCAAGACAACAGAATAAAACGCAAAAGAAACTATATTTTGAGCTATGTAACTGAGCGTGCTCTTCAGGCACAGTATGGTCCAGGGCTCTAAAAATGTCTCTGAGATCTGATTTCACTCAATTTATCTTAGCTCCATCTTATCTGCTCCACTCTAGGGTGCTCTCCCCTTGCACTTGCTAAACAGCTTTGGACAGCTCTTGTCTCCTGGCTCCAGGGTAAGTGTCCCAACCTTTCCAAGCAAAGTGTGTCTCCTCGGTTTTGGTTGAATTATGTGCTTTGAACCAGTCACTGCGGCTGGGGAGTGAGAAGAGGAAACAAGAGGATTGGCTTTCATATTCAGTATTCTATTTCACCTCCTCAGATTTGCCCTCATCCTTGTCTGCTATTATTTTATCCCTCCAATTACTTAAGTATCATTAAAAAATATGTTATCTAGTATAATTTATTATTTTTAGAAGACAACTTTGTCTGAATAACCTAGCCCACCATTACTGGAAATAAAATTTCACTTAGAGTACTTATTCATTTTTTGTTTTATAATTTTTGGTGCATAAGCCACATTTTCCATCAGACTAAAGTGAAGACAGGAATCTTGTTCTCTTTATCGTGGCATTTTTTGTGGCACCTGAAGTAAATATTGTATATAGTTATTCCCCAATGAACTACCATCTAAATAAAGGATAAACTTGTGTGACCTTCACTCTAACTAGTCCAGAATGACTGCTCTTATCCAGACAAGCTGAGGAAATGTTTAAGTTTACCATAGAAGCAGAAGATTAAATAATCAAAAACATGTCATAGTTCAGGCTTGGAATTAGTCAACTTCTGCATAAGATAATTTGGCATTTGGTTAAAATGCTACTGGTAGAAATTGCAGTGATTATGGGAAAAATCCCCTATAAATTTTGGAAAACCTCTTTTCAAGATTTGTCCTTTGCATGGAGAGTGCTTACCCCAAGTGAGGCCTCCTCCTCAGTCTTGGAGACCTTATTAGTTTACCAAGGTCGTCACCATAAAGAATTACTAACAGAGTGGCTTAAACAACAGAAGTGTACTGTCTCGCAGGTGAGAGGGTTGGAAGACCAAGATCGAGGTGTCAGCAGGGCTTGTTTCTTCTGAAAACTGAGGGAGAGTCTCTTCCAGTCCTCTCCCCCAGCCACCTCTGATGACTTTCTGGCAACCTGTGGTATTACTTGGTTTGTAGAAGTATCATCTCTCTCTCTACCTTCATCTTCACATGAAGTTCTGCTTCTCTCTCTCTCTCTCTCTCTCTCTCTCTCTCTCTCTCTCTCTCTCTGTGTGTGTGTGTGTGTGTGTGTGTGTGTGTGTGTGTGTGAGAGAGAGAGAGAGAGAGAGAGAGAGAAAGACAGAGAATTTTCAAATTTCCCCTTCTTATAAAGACAATGGCTATATTGGCTTAGGAGCCCACCCTACACCAGTATGACTTTATCTTTACTAGCTACATTGGCAATGACCTTATTTTCAAATAAGATCACATTATGAGGTACTGGGTGTTAGAACTTCAACATATGCCTTTGGGGGAAGGGAAGGGATATAACTTAACCTATAAAAAGATATAGAATGTCTAACCAAAGAACTTTTAAAATCTATCTAAAATACAGAACTCATAGTTACACTAGTAACTCACTCTACTTTGGATATAATTTTGGTTTGAAATGTGTAATTCAGTTATCTCATTGTCTGAGCATCCCTTCAATAATTTGAAGGTGATCAATGTCATCAAAGCATGAACTAAATATGGTTAAATTGGTCTTCTTCTGTATGTTCTACCCAAATAAACATGGACATATAAAGAAGATAAATCATATATATAGATGTGTGAAATTGTGTAATACATATTGGGTGAGACAATCAATAGTGTCCAGACCTATATCCTAAAAATAATAGATGGGAAACCAACATGCAGTGGAGCCATGGAACCAGACCTGAAACACTTCTGAGGCATAGTTTCCAAACCATCATTGTTGGATTCACTAGTTAAGTCCTGTCTCAACCTAGTCTTTATGTCCCTAATTCTCTGCTCTCATTTACAGAGATCTCCCATCACTGGCCAGGATATGCACTTGGACATGTCCCTACCCCTTCTCACTCCCAAGAAGGCTGTCCCCTCTTCTCCTATTATCTCCACTCTCTAACACTTCAGACTTATCTTAAGGAAAATCTTTCAAATTCATATGTAGATATTTTTCTAACTCTCCCGCTTTAGTCAGTTTCTCATTGCTGTGACAAAAAGACCTGACAAGAACAATTTTAGAGGAGGAAAAGTTTATTTGGGGCTCACAGTTTCACAAATTTCAATCCATAGATGACCAACTCCATTGCTCTGTACTCAAGGTGAGGCAGCAAATCATGGGGGAAAGACCTGTGGAGGAAAGTTTCTCAGCTCATGGGGAGGTTAAGAAGCAAGGAGAGAAAAGGGAGAGGGGCCACAAGGAAGATGTAACCTTCCAGGGCATGCCCTCCAGAGACCCACCTCCTCCAACCATGCCCCACCTGCCAGTCAGTCCATTCAAAGTAGGAGGAACTGATTAGGTTGCAGCTCCACTAATCTAATCATTTTACCTCCAAACATTCCTGTGCATGAACACAGGAGCTTTTATGGGACACCTCATATCCAAACCATGATAGCTCCCATGCAACAACAGTGTTTTTCCTGTGGCTTCCAAGTAATTTGTTGGATCATGGATCACTGCACATAATTGTTCACAGATCAATCTCATGTGATACACTGTGAACACTCAATAATATTTGAACAGAACTGAACTAACAAGACATGTCTTACCAAATACCTCATTCTTCACAGGTTGCCAAGGAAAATTTCAAGGCCTGGTTCTAGTCTCTGCAACTCTAAAAAATGTTACTGCTCAACTTTAAGGCTATTGTGTCAACTGAGATTATTAGATACTAGGGTTTTATGCCCAACATTTTGTCTTTTGTAAAAGTATCCTGTTTTGTGCAGAGACTCAATCTTCTATGATCATGTTATTGCTGGTGGTACCATTTTAATAACATAATAAATATCTCTAATTTTTGCAGAAGTCTCTGTGCAGGCAGGTATTTGTTTTCTCTTCTAATCCTTTTTAGGACGTGTACCAGCAATTCTTACTAATCAGCAGCAATTGCTTTTAGTATTCATTCACTATATTGTCAAGTTCACAGCTGCAGAGAAACCTGCACGCTGTGCGATTTTTCAGATTGCTTTCCATACTTAATTATTGTGCAAGATATAAAAGCTACACCTGGTTTTAGAATTGTGAATCTCTTAGTGAACGTGATTTTAGCAATATGGGGAAAATGTATTGGGGCTTAGTGGCAGTACCTACATGATATCATTACCTTAGATGAAACTGTCCTTAATATAGGGATCATAATTCCTCTAAAGTCTAAAGAATCCTACAAAGTTCTCTATACCAGGGAAAGAAGTTTCCTTGCACCTCTCTCCAGTAACACCTTCTTGTAGAGACAGCAGTGGACCAGGGAAGATAGGAGAAGCTAAGAACCCACATGTTAATCCTGGCACCAGCATAGAACAAATATTGCATGATTTAGACCCATTGTACTCTGAGTATGGGCTCCAAATTCCTCAGAAAAAAAATCAGAAACCTGACTCCATAGTCCAAAAAGGTATGTATGTAGTAGGGTCTATGAGAAGGTGCCTAAGTGTCACTCACAGAACTGAAAGTCAACCCTTGAAATCGAGAAGGAAAGAGAGACAACTGGTTTTTCTAAACTTTGGTCATTAAAATTAAGACATTTTACACTTGCTGTTCCCCTGCGTTAAATTAAAAATTAATGAGGACAATAAATATCTGTCTGTCACTGACAGTCTAGCCATAGCATAGTTTACACTCTATTTTGTGATATTATAGTTAATCATTCAAGTTTAGGAAGTTTGAGAAGTTAAAGGGCTTAAAACTATTAGAAAATAGATTTTTCTTCTTTATTGACTGGAATACTTGAAATTCGTGATAGGAAAGGACTCTACTTTTATTTTAATAATAATAACTTTTGCTATGGCTATGTAAATTTGGGGACATATTTTCACCTTGTTTCAATTACAAGTGTCAACGAGGTTAAATTTTGGACCTCCCTTTCACTGAAGGAAAGGCCCTTCTTGGACTCTTCAGTCAACTGTGTCACTGACATTGTCCTGTGGGAGCTCATCCAGTTGACTGTGACCACGAACATTTTTATAATAGCAGGGTCTGGACAAGTCATTTTTTCCTTGGGAATTTAAGGGACTGAGAATGGCTATTTTTGTCACTAAGCATGTTGTTATTGTGATTAGAAGGGGGTTGACAGGTTTACTACTGTGTGAGATGATAAGATGGCCAGTAATGAGGATGAGCCCACAGCCTTCCTATGCAGGAAACCGTTTCTTCAAGGCCATTCAGCTCCCCCTGGGTTATGCTACTGAATTTCCTTGGTAAATTTTCTCCAGGTTACAGGACTATATTAGAAAGCCATTTCCATCTCACATGATAATAGACTATAAGAGGTGTCTACAGAGTGAAGGTGTAGTTAAGTTTCTTACAGAAAATTCTGAAATTAAAATTACTTATTCATATGCTCTTGATTTCAAATTTAATTAGCTATGGATGATCTAAGCTTAGGTGTTCCAAAGGAACATGTCTCTTTTTATTCTTTCCTATAAATTTTCCATACTCTTCATGGGTATGTTTACACATACCGCAGCTGTGTGGCTGTGTTGATACACATCTCAGGTGACACAATTAGGTTGTGCATATTCAGGTGACACAGCTGTGTTTCTGCACACCTCAGGTTCATAGCTATGCTCATATACATCTCAGGTAACCGGCCTGGGGTGACATGCTATGTTCATACACGCCTTGAATGACACAATTTCTGACCTGTTGACACACAACAAAGGAAAACCAAATGGATTGGGAAAAGTCAGAGCAAGTGACCAAAAAAGAACCTCTTTCATAGAAAAATATCTTTATGTAGGACAAGTTGTTCAACAGATAACACTTAATACTAGAATAGCATCATTATGGAACATGTTCTCAGCAGGACTCAGCACTAAACATAGTCTCTGAAGATTTCTGATGTCAGATTGTCTATGTTCAAAGTCTGGCTCTACCACTTATTCTCTTTGCTAACTTTGACTAGTTATTTATCATCTCCATGCTTCTTTCATCATTAGCTAAAGGTGATATTAGTAATCATGACCTCACAGGGTGATGTGGATTGATGTGTGTCACAATCAGAGGACATAAATCCTAAACTCTAGTACCACAGAATGTGACTGTAATTAGAAATAGGGCCCTGACAGAGCTGATTAAGTTAAAACAATGTCATTAGCATGAGCCCTGATCCAATATGATAGTGTCCTGATAAGAAGTGGGATTTAGTACACATGGAGAGGCATCTAGGATGTGCACACAAAGAAAAGCCATGTGAGGACATTGAGAGAAGGCAGTCATCTGCAAGACAAAGAAAGAGGCCTCAGAAGAACCAACCCTGCTGAAACCTTGATCTCCTACTTCCAGGCTCCAGAAGGGTAAGAGGATGAATTTCTGTTGTTTAAGTCACCTAGACTGTGGCATTTTTGTTATGGCATCTCCTATAAACTAATACAGTTACCATGAGGTTAATTAATGTAACCCTACATTTGTAGGACTTTTTGTTCCAAGTCTAAATCTGTCATAAACATGGGGTTTAAATATCTACTAATTAAATTATTCAATTCTACCAATTCTCATATACCCTTCTACAAATCATTTACTGTCTCTGAGTCTCAGTTTCCACATTAATAAAATAGGGAGATTACATTTTGTGATCTAAGAAAATCATGGGTACCTAAAAATCAGTGATTTATAATTGGAATCAGATTTGATGAAAGAAAATACTGTAGGAAGCAGAGTGTGAGCCCAGCATCAAGCAGCAAGGTCTCAGCTGGGAAAAGGAGATTTTCACCCACAGGAAAAGGCTCCTGGCAGCCTCAGAGGAGGCAGTCCATCCTGAGTCTAGGTGGGATGAAGAGGAACACCTGAAGAACATGTGCTGTGAGCTAAGGCAAAAGAAAACCAGAAACAAAGTGTAAAATTGGGGGGACAGAGTGTATGAGAATTTGTTAGACAACCTCACATGAAGTCAAATGTCAAAAAGAATCCCCAACCAACAAAAAGAAAAGGAAACGTCAAGACAAGACTTGGAAATTCACTCAAGGGCCATTTCTAGCATTTTAGGGAAAGAAGGACATAAAAGAAGAGAAAAGGGAATGTGGAGAACAGATGGCAGAAGTGGAGCATTTTATAAATAGCTACACGCAACTCAGACTTTTAACATCCAATAGACTTCTCTCTGACCACATAGCATGACATCTTCCTGGAATAAGATATGTATTTCTGGAAAATGGGGCATAAAAATTTGGCTCAAATGAAGGAAAGCTGTATGCATTTGTTTTACATTTTAGCACACTTTAAACTGCCTTTTACATAAATAGAAAGTAATTAAAACAGATGTATATCACCCAACTAATAAGCATGATGTGGCAGAGATTACATTTTTTAAAAAAATTCAAATTTAACTCTTGGACGCTAAACCCAAGCTCTGAGCTTCACCCTCAGTTACTTTTCATCAATTTTAATTTAGAAAATAATCTGTTTCCTCTTTGCTGTTTGAAAGTATTACTCAAGTTTTGGGTATAAAGCGAGTATACATGTGGGATCCAAAATGCATATTGCTGCTCTCAGAGGGATTCACTGGCAAACTTCTGCTCCATCACTGTGGAAAAAATATAAAGTTATCTCTAGAACTAGCAGTCATTGGCTAAGAAAGCGATTACTTGGGAGACATCTCATTCTCCTCCCTTCACTACCCAAAGTGTTATTGCTGCTAAACGGAAATGAAGCCAAGCTCCAGCTCTCTCCAGATGGTTTAGGATATTTTATCAATGGAAAAAATGAAAAGCCGAGGAAAAGATGTGTAGAATTCCTATAAAATATATGAGTTACCCTTAACTAATTCGAGTAAAGAAAACATTTTCTAAAGTCCTACCGCTGTGTTTCAGCTCTTGCTAACTTACCACACATGTTTAAATGAAGAAGAAATACAACAGAATTTTTTAAATCTGATACATTTTCTTTGAATGTGGACCTTTGGTGGAGAGTTCAAAGGGGAAGGACTAGGATGAATTGTAATCTCCCACACCTTATTTCAAAACCAAAAACCAGTTGCTCAGTATTCTAGAAGAGGAGATGCACTATGTCATAGAAAGATCAGACTGAGAAACAAGAGATACACTTTGTCGTGTATTAATTGCATGATCTTAGTCAAGTCCTTAAATTCCAACAAATTCAGTTTCCTCATCTATCCAGTGACAAGCTTTTTCATTTGCTTCTGTTTCTGTTTTGAACAGAAACAGAATTGAACCTAGGACCTCATACGTTCTAACCACATGATCTACCACCGAATCACACCTCTAGCCCCTCACCTCCAGTATTCTTGTTTCTCTGACAATTGAGTGCTGCGACTTAACTACATCTCTCTCCTGTCCTAGCTCTAACACCATAGACTGAATGCCTTAAACAATAAACATTTATTTCTCATAGTTCTGGAGACTAGGAAGTCCAAGATTAACTAGTAGATGTCTGGTGAGGGCCCTCTTCCTGGTTCATAGATGGCCATCTTCTCACTGAACAACGATGTCTGTAGTCTCTTCTAAGAGGGTGCTAATCCCATTTATAGAAGTTCCACTGTCATGGCATAATCATCTCCCAAAGCCCCCAACCCCTGCTACAATCTCATTAGGGGTTAGGATCTCAACATACAAACCTTTGGTCCATACTACCTTGCAAATTTCTCCTTCCTGTTAACTGCCTCACCCCTGCACCAGAGAGTTAGTCCAAAATACTTCATCTTTTCTACCTACGACTGAATGACAGTTTAAAAGCAGTTTGTGAGTCTTTTCCAGAAGCCTAAAGTAATCATGTGTTCAACATATATACATGTATGTCATCTATATGAGGTTCAGTTTTAGGCAAGGAACTGTGGAATAAATGTGCAAAAACAGGAAAATTTTTCTAAAGACCAAGAACAATGAGGGCAGTCTAGAACTTCCAAAGAATTAAATAGGTTACAAGGCTGTAATAACTAACAAACACTATCAATGCATGAATAGATAGAGAAATTGGTCAGAAAACAGAACCCATAGATGAGCACTTAGTATAGGGCAACTTAGTATAAGGCAACTTTTCATATCAGTTAGGACACAAATGATATAGCTAAAAACAAATAGCTATTGGAAAAAAGTAAGTTGGATCTCTATCCTACACTCTATAAGAAAATAAATTCCACATACTGGAAAGATTTTAGTATTTTCTAAAAAAAAAAAAAGGAGGGGGGAGAGAGAAAAAAAAATCCTTTATAAGAGGATTAAAAGAAAACTTGGGAGAGAGTTTCAGTGCCCCAAAATGGAAAGATTCAAAATCCAGAAGTTATTTAGCAAGAGGAAAAGAGACTTGACTATTTAAAATTCTTTTTAAGTGTCTGCATAGGAAAAAAATAAGAAGTTAACAAAACAAAACAAAAAAACCCTATCATTTTAAGTCTACCAGCTCAAACAAGATAAAACGAGCTTGTCTTCTGGTAAAGTTCAGCACATGGAGTTGAGTTCAAGGAAGACCCAGGACTTTGCTGCTTCTGAGCAAGTGTCTGAGCCTCATCATGCTCCCCAACTCTAAAATGGAATGACAGGGGCTTCTTCTCCGGAGGTTGCTGTTGAGGTTATAGGCAACAACTCCGAATTTGGAATGTCCGTGACTGTGTACAATGACCAGTAGGAAGTTCACTTTCCACAAGTGATCTTTGCTCAATTTCAGTACCACACCAAGAGAAATGCTTTGACAATGGAAAAAAAGAAGTCACATCCAGCTGGGAAACCAAGAGATGCTCCTGAGCCCAAAGGTTTGACAACCAGAGAAAAACTACAGAGCACAAAGAGGAGTAGGCCCAGTGAGAGCACATCACACTTCCCAACAGTGAGCCACAGGGGACAGCGTGAGCCACAACAGGTTAGCTGTCGCAACAGCCCCCAGATCCAGCCATTCAGCAACCACGGGCACATCTCTGTCTGTAAGTAGGAGTTCTTTGCTCTTGCAATCTATATTTGGTTCTGGAATTGTGCCAATTGATAGGCTCATCACAGTAAGATCAGTGCCAACCAGATGACAGAAATGCAATTAGTTTTTTTGTGTACCAACGTATGAGAGCTGGAATAATGAAGAGTAATGGCTATCATGTTTTTAGCAGCCACTCTCTGCTGGGCACTGTATCAGTCACTCCCATCCATATTCAATCAAATATTTTTGAAGTGCTCCTCCTGGGCCCAGTGTCATCACAAGTGCTGAGGAGAATCATTCCCAATGCTGCCCCTGATTGCCCATGCTCAGAGCTCAGTGGGGTCTATGGGCGGCCGGCGGCAACTGTGATGTACTATGCTAAGTGACAAGAGGAACACACAGAAGGTGCCTACCCATACTTGGGGCTCAGCAAACACTTCCAAGAGGAGGTGCCTCTGGGGTCTGAAGGAAAAAGACGTCAATGATGATGATCACATGACTTCAACAGAGGACAACTGCAGTTGAAGGGAGTGTCTTAAGTGTGTTCACCATCATTGCTGCCTCAGCATCCATTTTTAAGCCTGCCGTAGGTTGTGTGAAGCCCATTTGTACCTTGTTACCTTTGGCCTAAACTTCCCCTCCTGTGTGGTTAAAATGTAACCCATTTGTTCCTCTTCTCACTGACCCCAAACCATGATAGAACCTAATGGAATAAGTTCCCTTCTTCAAACTTATCTTCTTTAAGCTAACCAATCCACAATCCCCTTGGGTAAGCCTAAGGAATGTTATGCATGGACTTTAATAAAGACTTAGTGCCCACCTTCTCTCACCTCCCATCACTGGTGGACCTCCCTGCTGCTCTTGAACTTCCCATTGGTCTCCTCTAACCTCTCTTAGACCAGTGAGTAATGAATTTCTTCTGTTTCTTACACTTTGGTTTCTTTACCTCGTTGTTTCTCACCTGGCACACACGTGGACCTGACTTTTCTCCTGGACAGAGTAGGGCTGCAGGTCATAGGCCCTGGAGAGAGAACTCAACACAAAACCAGAAAACAAAATCCTAACAACAGGAATCACAGTAGGGAGTACAGCCAGGCAATGAAATTAAAGTCCTTATTCTGGTTGGATTAGTGAGTTCAGGGTAGAAAGGACAGAAATGAGGCTGGAGAGAACCTGAAGTCTGGGTCTCCATCACAAGGGTGGTGGGAAACTCCCAAAACACTTGAAAAAGGAAAAGGGCATGTGTCAAAGTTGGGTCTGGAAAGATGACTCTGGCTACAAAGTAGAAATTTGGTTAAAATAGCCCTGGAGTTGAAGAGATATGGGTATCTTTGAAACAGAGGGATGGGACTAAAGATAGGGTTTATGAGCAAGGGAAGGGCCAAGGATGAGGCCAGGACCTGCATTGTTTCCCATGCCCTTGACCACCTGGAAGAGCACAATTTAAAACTACCAGCTTTGGAATTCAACATGTAAGGCTTAAAATCTAACTTTGCCATCCCCACCAAGAGACCTTATGCAAATCCTTAAACTCAGGCAAGTTCTTAAAACAGAATAATATTTTATATAAATTTTAAATGTCTCATGGTGTCTCCCACATAGCAAGCATTGAACAAGTGATGATCATTATTTATTAATCAAAACTATACATGTATGTGTTAAACATTAGCATGCATTTAAATTCTCTAAAATACTATTCATGTTCAGATCATTTTATATATTGCATTATTATGAAGGACATTACTTATGATAAAATTGCAAGTTTTAATGGGAATAGGCAGTCACAAAGGGCTTGGAAGGAAATGGTATCCTGATTCCCTTGGCTGCAGTGGGCAGGAGAATATCTACAGGTGCTTGGGGCCATCACTTCCCAGAGATTCTTCAGCATCCATCCCCACTTCCCAGACCTCACCCTCAGTGTTCTTCCCAATTCCACCCCTTAGACAGTGACGTGTGAGTGGACCCCGTCTTGCCTCTCTCTACTAAGACCCGATGCTAGTTTTTATTCTGCTGGCTCCCGCCTCTCCCCCGCTGCACTGAGCTCACTAAGAGAGCTCTAGACTCCTGCTGACTAGTGCCACCACCCTTTCCCTTTACTAGTCATCAGGATTATCTACTGGGATCTCATCAGAGACGTTCTCTGACATTTACAAGATCCAGAAGATAGCCACGATCCGTGCCTGCAGGTGGAGGGTAAATGGTTAGTAGGGCAGAGGATAACATCGACAACTCGATCATTGATGGAAATGAAGGACCCGAGGGCAAAGGTACCAAAAGCACACTAATCGCTGGTGTTCATATTGTCATGAAAGATCCCTTGCAGGAAACCTGCTTCACAAAAGAAGCGTGTAAGTACATCAAACGATCACATGAATCAATCAACGGCAAACTTGCAGTATAGAGATCAGAAAGAGTAAACCCTTCTATGACGGAGGCTGCAGAACAAATCTAGCACATCCTTGCTTTAAAACAAAAAATTACCAGCTCTTTATTGGTGAAAATATGAATCCAGATGGCATGATGAATTTTTCTTTAAGGATGGTTTAGAATTGGAAAAATGTTAACAAATTTGGCAGTTACTTTGGATCCACCATCCATCAGCATAACTGGTGGCTTCTTGTTATTCACAGAACACCAGGTCTTACGACAAATGGAACTATGTCATCTTGAATTCATTTATTTTGACCATGATTTGTTTGGAGTGTAAGCATTGTTTTTTCTTTTTTTTTTGAAGAAAACATGTCATGTAAGTTGTCCAAAATAAAGTATGTTTAAACTCAAAAAGCAAAACAAAATAAAAAACCCTATTTTGGGACTGTAGAAATTCTATTCTGGTCCTCCAACACTCTTCTAGTTATAGTGGTTATGACTATTGTGGGCTACAAAGACAGGATCAGATGATAGGTCCTATGATTTCAAGTTTCTTCACTCTTTAGGCCTCTATTTTTTCGTCTCTAAACAGAATTAATAGTGACCTCATAAGGTGATGCTGAGGACTAATAATGAAGCTCTCGAAGCTGTTTGGGGCTCATGAGAATTCAGCAAATATTACGATGGCAGAGGGTGGCTCTTTGCAGGAAGTGACTCTTGTCCTCGGTGGCACTGGCTTCACAGCAGAATTAGCTAGTCTTACTAAAAAGCATCCAGTCTCCAGTATTAACAGGTTTGTAGTTCAGAAGATGAAAGAGTAGGGTTATTAGGCATTTTTAAAACTAGTAATTTCTGAATGCTGTTTGGGTTTTTTTTTTTTTTTTAACTATATGAAGTAAAGGGATTTTCACTCCACGTTAAGTCTACATCCACTGGCACTTCCCATTGCACATGAAGCATAAAAAAATTTACCCCTCACTCTGTAGCCAGCAGTAATGCAGGGAGCCCTGGAAGCAGAAGAGGAAAGTGAGTTTTCATCCCCACTTTGTCCTTGGCTAATAGACCTCAATCAACTTGTTTAACCTTTCTAGGTCTTAGTACCAACTCCTGAAAGAGGAATGTGATCAAAAGATGGCTTCCAATGTGAGTATGTGTCTGTCATTGAAGACATATCTGTAAAGACATGAAGGACCATTCAACCCCAGCACACGATGGGAGCTTCATGAATGCTCATGGAGGAAGCAAGCAAGCAAACCTCAAAGTGTAGATGTAAACCATGAGACATGGAAGAGTGAAATGTGGAGCCAAGATCAAGACCCTCTTCAGTACCAAGGCCAGGATGAAAATTCATAGTCCAATATTTAGCTTTGTATTCAGTCCTCTCTTTAACCCACCAATTCTTTGCTCTCAAACCCATAGTCAGAAGAAATTGGAAACAGGACGATGCCCTTTCCTTCATCATCAATTGCTTTGCTATCTCTAAGCACCATTTAGTTCTGTTTCCAGAGCTCTGGAGAACATTGACTTTTTGATCTGAAGTAGATCTTAATTCTGTCTGTCCCTTTTCTAAAACAATTGCAAAGTAACCATTTCATTGCTCTAGTATTTCTTTATAATCTAAAATAAGTCCTTGAAAACCACTTTGGCAAAGACGTGCTATCTTTTATCTATATTGTGTTCAGTGATTTGAAAATTCCTCATGGAGATCATTTTTGCAATGTTCATTTTTTTATACCTTGAGCTCTAACTCATTCACCCCCTGCTCCCAACCACTGCCATAACTCTCTCAGGAGTCCTCTGCAGTACTCTTTTAGTTTTCCCTGTGTCTATTAAGTTGTTCCTCATTTCCCTTCCTGACCAGACAGGTTTCTACAGCTCTGTTAACCCATCATTATAAACACTAGTTTATAACAGTGTTTTTATATAGTTGCATTTCTCTAACTCCTTTTATTTTTTTTAGACAGATGTGGTTTCACTTTGTCACCCTCCAATGATGACTGGACCAGAGGAGACGATATTTCCAAAACAAAACAACTGACTTAGAACTGGAGATGTAGCTCAATGGTAGAGCACGTGCCTAGTATGTATGAGGCCCTGGGTTCCATGAAAAATACACACATATACACACACACACACACACAAACTTACTTTTTCCTGGGAATGTTTTGGAAATTCATAATTCATGTCCTTGAAACAATAGGAGAAAATTTGAATTAAGTAGTTCCATCATTTGGGCAATTTTTTCTTTATATTTGATACCCTCATTTCTAATGAGCTAAGAATGAGGTATTTGTCTGTTACCATAACTAAATCATTTCCCTTAGTATACCAGTTTTTTTTAATTTAATTATTTTGTTTTGGATTCATAGAATCTCTCTTGAATAAAGAGGCAATAAGGTCCAAACCTTCCCTGCACTAGGTGATACGGTGGACAGTGTTTCCAATTCCTTGGGCACTCTGCCACAGGACTGAGCTATAACCAGTTTTAATGCAGTTCTGCTGGAGGCCAGCACCCTCTCTAGGAGACCATCCCAGGGGAAGTGTATTTGTCAAGAGAGACCACTAGATTCCTGAGATAAGAAAAACAGACTAGCAAGCATGGGCTTCACAGCAGAATGTCAAAAGAGAACCTACAGAATGGGTGAAAATCTTTACCACCTGCTCCTCAGATAGATTATTAATCTCCAGGATATATAAAGTACTCAAAAAACTTAACACCAAAAAAAAAAAAAAACACAAATAACCCAGTCAATAAATGGGGAAAGGGATAGAACAGGCACTTCACAGAAGAAGAAATATGAATAGACAAAAAATATATGGAAAAATGTTCAACATCTCTAGCAACTACAGAAATGTAAATTAAAGCCACACTAATATTTCATCTCACTACAGTTCCAAGAAACCAAAAGCCAAATGTTTTTCCTGATAAGTAGATGATGATGTATAATGGGGGTGGGGAGTGGGAGGTGAGAGAAGAATGGAGGAACTTTAGGTAGAGGGAAATGAGAGAGGGGGGTATGAAAAATGGTGGAAAGAGACAGACATCATTACCCTATGTACATGTATGATTACATGAATGGTATGAATCTACATCATGTACAACCATAGAAACAAAATTATGTACCCCATTTGATTCATTTATACAATGAATCAAAATGCAGACTGTAAAAAATTTTTAAAAAGAATACTAGTAAAAATAAATCTTGGCAAGGTAATGGGGGGAAAGGCACACTCATACATGGTTGGTGGGACTGCAAATTGGTGCAACAACTATGGAAAGCAGTATGAAGATTCCTTAGAAATTTTGGAATGGAACACCATTTGACCCAGTTATCCCACTCCTTGGTTTATACCCAAAGGACTTAAAAGCAGCATACTATAGTAACACAGCCACATCAATGTTTATAGCAGCTCAATTCACAATAGCTAAACTATGGAACCAAACTAGGTGCCCTACAACAGATGACTGGATAAAGAAACTGTGGTACATATACACAATGGAATATTACTCAGTCATAAAGAATGAAATTATGGCATTTGCCTTTAGATGAATGGAGCTGGAGAATATCATGCTAAGTGAAATAAGCCAGTCCCAAAATACCAAAGGCTGAATGTTATCTCTGATATGTGGATGCAAATCCACAACAAGGAAGGATAAGGAGGGGAAGATTAGAAGTTCATTGGATTAGACAAAGGGGAATGAAGAAAAGGGAGCAGGAGGGGAATAGGAAAGACAGAATTAACCAGACATCACTTTCCTATGTTCATATATGAATATATCAGTGAAACTCCATATCATGTACAACCACACAAATGGGATCTTAATTAGAATAAGTTCTACTCCATGTATGACTTCTATGTCAAAGTACACTCTACTGTCATGTATATGTGAACAGAACAAATAATAAGGAAATAAAAAAGACTATTGATTTTAGATTAGTTTCAAATATTTGTTTATTTTAGGAAATTTTTTACTAAATTATAGTTTTTTTTATATTTGGAAAAAAAAAGACTAGCAAGCTTGGTTTCTGGTGAAGATAAATTGGCTCATGTTGAGATTGGGAGCTTGTGCAATAGTCAAGTGTGGGAAATTGAGCAGAAGAGTATGAAGCTCAGGACAGAGTGATGGGTGGGGAATAGAAACATGCCAACCAATTATCATTTAGAGACAATTAAAATCTCAGGAGAGGAGATGCTCAGAAAAGGAGGCATAGAAAGGCCTTCTGAGGACCACCAATATTGTTTTAAGGAATGAATTTGGGAATAAGAACACACACTAGAACTCAAAAAGAAGCAATCTAAGAAATAGGGCTAAAATCAGGATAATATATTTCTAAGAAATAGGGAAAAAATCAGAAGAATATGGTAGCATGGAGGATAATAGAAGTGAACCAAAACAGAGGACATCATTGAGAAGAGAAAATGCTACAGAAGGGTAAATAAATAAGGACTGAAAAATATCCATTGGACTTTTTTTATTATTATTAAGGTAAAAGTCACATACCATAAAATTCACTCTTGAAGTCTACGATTCATTTACTTCTACTGCATTCACAAGATCATAAAACTAGCACCTCATTCTAACTCCAGGGCATTTTCATCACCCCAAAAGAAAACCCAGACCCATGAACAGTCAGTTCCCACCCCCTCCCACCCTGACCCACGACTGGCAACTACTTGTTTACTTTCTGTTTCCATGGAATTCTATTCTGTGTTTCATATAAATGGAATCACACAATATGTGTGTTTCATATCTGGCCTCACTAACTTAGCATATTTTCAGGATTCATCCAAGTCATAGTGTGTATCGGTACTTCATTACTTTCATGGCTAAATATTATTCCATTGCGTAGCAACCAATTTTTTTTTTTCAGCATATTTGTTCTCTTACTCTAAACAAGATGTAAAAACCCCTCTGAGGGTCGAAAAAAGAGAAGGAGGGAAATTTCTTCTTCTTCCCTAGATTGTTCCCTGCCATGGAACCTCTGCTCTCTATTGTCTATGTAGAGGTGGGGAACAGCCAGTGCAGTGCTAGTCACCAATCACATCAGGAAGGAGCGGAGGTAGAAGGTCATTGTTATGGTCTGGATATGAGGTGTCCCCCAAAAGTTCATGTGTGAGACAAAGCAAGAAGGTTCAGAGGAAATATGATTGAGTTTAATCCCCTGATAGGTGGTAGAGTGTGGTTGGAGGAGATTGGAATTGGGGTGTGGGTATTTGGGTATATATTTTGTATTTGGAGAGTGGAAACTCTCTCTCTGCTTCCTGATCACCGTGATGTGAGCTGCTTCCCTCTACCACCCTCTTCCACCATGATGTTCAGTCTTACCTCAAGCTCCAAGGAATAGAGCCAGCCTTCTATGGACTACGACCTCTGGAACCGTGAACCCTCAAATAAACCTTTCCTCCTCTATAATTGTGCTGGTCAGGTCATTTAGTCACAGCAGACTAAAAGCTGACTAAAACAGTCATAGATGATCTAGAGACATCTGAGGACGTGTGTACCCCTGTGTCTTTGTGCTTTTTTGTTTATTATTTCAATATTATCCTATTGAGAGATTCATAGGTTGTTCCTAGTTTGGGGTTATTATGAATAAAACTGTTGTGAACATTCAGATGCAGGTCTTTCCATGGATATGTTTTCATTTCCTGTGGGTAAATACCTAACAGAATTGTTAGGCCATAGATAGTAATACCTTTAATTTTGTGATAAATTGGCCCTGGTTTTCCAAAATAATTGCATGATTTTGTCCTCCCACAGCATTGCATGAGAGTTCTAGCTTCTCCACATCTTTGCCAAGACTTAGTATTTTAAATTTATTTTTTTAAATTTGAGTGAAGTGGTATCTTGTTGTGTTTTAATTTATATTTCCCAAATAACCGGTGATGTTGATTATCTTTTTGTGTGCTAATTGGACATTTGTAGTCTTCATTTTATCTGTTCAAGTCTTTTACCCCTTTTCAAATAAAGAATATTTCATCTTCTTATCGCTGAGATGTAGATACAAGCATTTCGTCATATATACATATTGTGAATATTTTCTCCCAGTCTATATAGTTGCCTTTTTACAGATTTAATGGTGTCCTTTGAAAAAGCAGGAATTTTAAATTTTGATGCAATTCAAGTTTTAAATTTTCTTATTTTACTGTTAGTCTGTGTCTAAGGAATATTTGCCTAATCCAAAGTCATGAATATTTTTCCTACTTTTTCTCTTTTTAAAATTTTACATTTAGAGCAGTGAAACATGTTGAATTAACTTCCGCATATGGTATGAGGTATGGGTTGCAATGCATTTTTTTTCAACTCTTACTGCTGAAAAAGATTGTCTTTCTCCAAATTTAATTACTTCTTTTTGAATGGGAGGGGGACTGAAGATAAACCCAGGGGCACTTTACCACTGAGGTAACTCCCCAGTCCTTCTTATTTTTTATTTTGAGATAGGATCTCACCAAGTTGCTAAGACTGACCACAAACTTGCTGTCCTCCTGCCTCAGCCGTCCCAGTCTCTGGGATTACAAACATGTGCCGCCATGCCCAGTTCACAGTTTATTCTTTTGGCCACATTTTTGAAAATCAATTGACCATATATGTCTGAATCCATTTTTGAACTCCATTTTTTTTTATTAAAATCTTTTTTTATTTTTACAGACCGCATTTTGATTCATTGTACACAGTTTTTCATTTCTATGGTTGTACACAACTCCATTTTTATTTTTGCATTAAGTCTTGAAATCAAATGGTTTAGCTCCTTCAAGTTAGTTCTTTTTCAAAAGTAGTTTTCATTTCCACATAGATTTTAGAATCAGATTGTGGATTTCTACATTACCCCTGAAGGAAGTCTACTGGGATTTTTTTAAATAGGAATTATGTTGAATTTGTGATTCAATTCAATCAATGTTGAATACATCAATTGATAGTTATAGTGCGTAGATTTTATATCTCATTAATATTTTTTGTAAAAGTTTTCCCAAACATGAACATGGTACATATCTACACTTATGTAGGTTTACATAAATTTCTCCCAGCAATGCTTTGTGATTTTCAAAATACAGTTATTTTCAGAATACAGTTCTTCCACATGTAACACACATTGGCTTTTGAGAATATTCAATTCAATTACAAAAGATGTTAAGTGTCTATGGTTTGTAAAACATGGGCAAAAACTTTTGAAATATTTTAAGTATCAGTAACTTAATAAGCAGAATCTTCTTTTTTAAATAGATAATTTATGTGTTAGGTAAAGATAAGTAGTTACCGAGTAGAGCATATGTGTGTTAGACATAGGTAGAGAAGGATGGAAAGAGCAAAAAAATACTTAATATTCATAAGGCACCTGGATACTAAATATTCATGATATACCAAATACATGGGAGGCACTTAATATTCAGAACATATTAAATATGTATGAGACATGTGTGGTACTAAAAATACTAAGCAGAAAATACTCAGGATTCATCAAATATTCACATATTTAGTGTATATTCAATACTCAATACTCAATATTCAAGATGCCTTAATTCATGAATGGTGACATTCTTTCTGGCTCCAAGAAACACAAAATCCATGACTATTTTAAGGGAAAGCTACTCATGTGACCAGGTTTTCTCATGCCTGCATCTTTCCAATAGAAACAGGTTGTCTCCTTACCTGAAATACCTTCTCTCTGTGTGCCCTCTTGCTCAAAACCTCAGCTCTGTCCTTGTCCCCACAGCATCCTCAGTGAAGGCTGATGAGGCAATGGGACAAACAGGACAAGTGAAGACAGAGTAGCATGGGGTTCAGGCAAACGCAGTCCTCCTGCCAGCTTAGACCTCTTCAAAGCAGTTCTTTTTTTTTTTTTTTAACTTTCTCCTTGTTTGTTGTTGTTATTGTTTATTTGGTTTTGGTTTTATTTTGCTTTGTGTTATTGATTGATTAAATAAAGAGTGAGGTTTGGACTTTAACTTAGCCATTGAGTCTTTTTATTCCAGCATTAGTAGGACAATTTCAAGATAATTTCCCAAATGATAATACATCTCCTACTTATTCCCAAGTAGTTCATAGTTTTTTGGTATTTCTGTAAATGCATTTTTAAATTTTATTTTCTAGTTACTTAATGCCAGTATATATAAATACAACTGATATTTATATATTGGTTGATGCCCTGTGACCTTGGTAAACTTACTTATTAATTCTTTTTTTTTTGGGGGGGGTAGCAGGGATTGAACCCAGGGTCACTTGCTTAAACCCTGAGCCACATCTCCAACCCTTTTTTATATTTTTTAGAAACAGGGTCTCACTGAGTTGCTTAGGGCTTCTCTAAGTTACTGAGGCTGACCTTGAACTCTTGATCCTCCTGCCTCCACATCTGGCTCTCACTTAATTTATTAATTCTAAAAGTTCTTGTTTTGGAAGAGTAGATCCCTTAAAATTTTTTACAAAAAAAATCATATAGCAGATATATAATTATGTTATCTATAAAGATAGTATTGCTTTTTACTTTCCAATCTATGTGGGGTTTTTTGTTTGTTTTTTTTTTTTTTCCTTACCTCATTTCACTGCCCAGAAAATAGTGTTGAATAAAAACAATGAGAGTGAACATCCTTGCCTTTCTTCCTTTTTAGGTAGAAAGTGCTCAGTATGTCACCACTACTGTGACAAAGTTGATAGCCATACTCACCTGAGAAATATCTTTTCTGTTCCTAAAAGCTGAATTGTTGTTTTTTTTTTTTAAATCATGTGTGGATGCTGAATTTTGCCAAGTGTTTTCTCTGCATCTATTGTGATGATCATAAGATATTTCTCTTTCATTCTACTGATATAAAATAAGTTGGTTGATGTTTTTCAATTCTGAGCCACTTTTGCATTCCTAGCATAAACTTCACTTCATGATGCATTATTATTTTTATATATTTCCAGAATAGACTTGGTAAAATTACCTCAATGATTTTTTTTATTTAAGTTTATGAAGAATAATAGATCATAATTTTCTTTGCTATCAGATATATGCTGGTATCAGAAGTATGCTGGCCTATAAAAATGAATTAGGATGTGTTTCCTCCTCTTTTTTTGAAAGAGCTTGTGTAATATTAGTATTATTTAAGTTCTCCTTATTAATTGATAGGCTTCATCAGTAGACACTGTACCTGAATTTTCTTTGTGGGATGTCTTATGATTATGAATTGAACTTACTTAATAACTACAAGGCTATTTAAATTTTTTATTTCTTGTGGGGTGAACTTTAGTAATTTTTTTCCAATGTATTTGTCCATTTTATACAGAAGTTTTTCTCAATATGTCCACATTATCCAGTGTCTTAATCTGATGTGCTTCTGTAGCAAAACATCTTTGAATGAGTAATTTATAAATAATATAAATGTATGTCTCTCAGTCCTGGAAGCTGGGAAGTCCAAGGTCAAATACTAGCAGGTAAAGTTGTCTGGTGTGAGCTGCTCTCGGCTGCCAAGATGACACTTTGTGACTATTTCCTCCATGGGGTATGAACATGGGGTCCCTCATGTAGCAGGAGGGACCAAAGGGGTAAATTTGCCCCCCTTGAGTCCTTTTCTAAGACACCAATCTTTTCATGAGGGCTGAGCCCTCGTGGCCTAATCACAGCCAAAACACCCCACCTCGTAATACTATTGCATTGGGGATTGAGTTTCAACATGAGTTTTAGAGGGGACACAAATATTCTAATCATGGCAACCAGTTAATATCTATAGACTGTATAGTGATATCTCCCTTCATTCCTGATAATGTTGATTTGTTTGATTTTTACGTATAAATCTTGATCATAATTTATCAATTTTCTTACTTTTTTCAGAGGTCTTATTGGTTTGTCAATTTTCTTTTTTTCTGTAAACTTTCAATTTTTCCTCTCTTTTTATACAGGCCTTTAAAATTACCCATTTCCTCTAACCATTGCTTTAGTTATATCACAAAAAGTTTGCAATGTGTGTTTTAATTATTTTTAGCCAAAAATGTTCCTTAATTTTTCATGTGATTTCTTCTTTACCTGTGACTTATTTAGGGATGTATTGTTAAATTTCCAAATATTTGAGAAATTTTCAATGTATCTCATTGATATTGGTTTCCAAATTGTTGTAGTCAGAAAATATTCTGTGAGAATTCGTATCTCAAGATTTATATTGTACTTTAGCAGATATCTTAGTCAACACTCCATGAGCACTTAAAATTTTTTGTTTGGGTTATAGTGTTCTACAAATAAAAACTGAGTCAAGTTTATTGCTATTCCTTTCATTTCTTCTAAGTTATTTATTTTTTTTTCTGCTTCCTTTAAAAAGTGGTGGTGTTCTTCAACTATGAGGGTAGATGTATCTACTTTTTCCTGTATTTATGTCAATTTTCTTCATTTATTTTGAAAAGATTTTTTAAGATGAATACAACTTTAGAATGCTTGTGATTTCCTGTTGAATTTACCTTTTCATCATCTAAAACACCTCTTTCCTCCAAGTAACATACCTTGTCTCGAATTCTACCTTGTCTGATATGACTAAGTTCTTTTACTTTTAATCTGTCTTTACATTTAAAGTCAATCTCTGTGGACAGAATATAACTGAATCTTTGTCATAGGTTAGATTCTCCAGAAGGAGATGATGGGCTGGAGATTGTTGTTCAGAGTACTTATTGGAATAAATAATTTTGAAAAGGAAAGGGATTAAGCAGGATGGGGCAGAAGCAAAATTCAAACAGCCCTATAGTCATGACAGCCTTAGCCCACCATGCTGGGAGTTCTGAAACATATTTGCCATTACAGTGTTGTCCCACACTAGACTGAAATGGCCTGTTCTTTAAGTCCCTGCCTCAATCAGTAATTGAGAGTATTGGGAAGGGCAATGAGGTACACTGCAGCTGGCATAAACAGAGGAAGGTCCATGTCTGACAGCCAGGGCAAAAAGTCCTTCCTTGAAGTAGAGCAAGTATCTCCATGTCTACACTACTTTTAACTTTAATCAAGACTGTCCTTAAGCAGAATATTGGCCCATTTACATTTAATATAATTATTGAAATGGTTTGGTTTTGATCTACCATCTTTTCATTTAATATAATTATTGTAATGATTTGGTTTTAATCTATCATCTTTTCTTTTAATATAGTTATTGAAATGGTTTTAATCTATCATTCTTTTCATTATTTCATGTGATGTTAATGTTCCTGTTAACTTCTCCTGATTTCACCTGGGTAAATCAAGTACTTTTAGCATTCCATTTCTAATATTAACTTGTTTTAAAACTATGCCTCTTATTATTACTTAGTTAATCCACCTTTAATTCACTGAAGACCACTAACAGATCTCTATTTCTAACCACATAGAGAAACGTGAACTGGATGTATCTTCCTCTCTAAAACTAAAAATTGAACAAAATATGTAAAATCATAGTTTTCAGATATTGGAAACCAGGAAGTGTGGTCTATGGTCCATGTCTAAAAAGACTTGTCTAGTTTTGTAGTTGTTCACAGTGGGAAGGCAAGTCCCTTGATTGGCAAGCTTTATCATTAATCATAATTAATATTGATAGTATTTTCACATCACATCTATTACTCAATATTTGTCGATGGAGTCAAGCGATTTGACTTTAGTCAGTTGAACAGAGTCTTGTATGAACCACAGAAGTTCTTCCAGCTTATGAGGAGGGTATAAACCATCCTAACACCATAGGAATACCTAGTATATTATCATCACCTTACTTGCAATATCTCCATCTAATTCCTCACAACAATTCCATGAGAACTACATTGTTGTCCACATTTAATAAATGAGAAAAATATAACTTTGAGATGTTAGGCAGTTTATCCAGTGTTAGTCAATGAGAGGTGAGGTGTGGTAGCAGACTCTGAGGCCTGTATTCTCCCGGATGACATACACTTCCTCTTTAGCATTTTTACCCTAACAACCTCTGAGGTAAGCTTTCACAAGTTGGAATGGCTAATAACCTGGTCAAAGTACCCAGTCAATGAATGTTTGATGCAGATCTTTTAGTCCTCAGAAACAGATGATATTAAAAAAATGAAAATCAAAAGAATTCGTTTTCACTATATGCTCTAGTCCAAAGAATTATTTTGTTGTAATTCAATTCATAAAAACATGTCCACATCTGTGATTGAGAGAAATTCCAGAAACTGCAGTTATTGTCACTGATACGTTATTAAGGGAAAATGTGTCCCATGAGTGTTTTATTAAACCAAATGGTCAGTATTGCTGATGAGTAAAGATAATGCATCTGGTGTCATTTCAATTTTTTCCCTGATTATTTGTGATCATCTTGATGATTTGGTAACGGAGAGTGTAGTCTAGACAGCAGCTGCAAACACACATGTACACACATCCCAGAACACGAGGCTTGATTAAGGAAGAGTCAGCGCTCATCAGCATTCACCGTCCACTTATCACTGAGACACATTCTAGGAAGACAGGGATTATACATCCTGCTGTCTCCATATTCATTTCCCAGAGACTTCTTATTAAGTGCACCAACCAAAGACATAGCAAAGGAGAAAAATATTACAGTAGTGTGGAAGGTCATGCCCTGCCTACTAATAGCACCAGCTGGAAGATTCCCTGATGGAGGTAACAAAATAAATAAAAGTGAAAGGATTATGAATTGACTCTCTTCTGGGATGTGAGTGCACCTGTCACTTGGTGATGAATTTGACTTCTCTGCTGCTTGTGGTGCTCCAAAGAAAGAATGCTTTCTGGGTGTCACTTGGCACTAAGTTTAAAGCAGGCAGTAAACCTTGATTAACCAGAAATATAAACCTATCAGAATTGTTTATAGCTTATGACTTTTGGGCAGAAAGCATGGGTCATAAGGAAACCAAATTATTTTAAGATTTATTCAAAGAATGACTATGCTGGTCATGCCCTCAGGTCAGTGCAAATTCGGCTGTATTTCCTATGAATCTTCCAGAAGAAACCAGAGCAGGGGTCTGGATGTTATCATGGCCTCAATGCATTATGAGAGCTTCAACCTCTGAAGAATGATTCCATTTTGTTCAGAATATTGCATTTACTAAGGTAAAAAGGCACAAAGCCTGAAACACACCTTTTGGACAGACATTACGATAATATAAAATATGCAGCCTGATCCATTAAGTAGTGAGATAATCTCATCAAAACATCTCAGTCATTCCACCTTCTGCCAATATTTCCCAAAGCAGAGAAAAATAAACTATCTCCATGGATGGAAGATTAGCAGTCCTAAATGGGTGGTGGTCTTTATTTCATTGTGCCAGGATTTCTGCTGAGGAAGGCTCCCCTTTTTTTGCCTCCTCATCTTCCTTCAGTCATCACGGTATGTCAGGCCTCTGCTACCATTGCTAGTTTGCAGTAAAAATTTTTGCTGTTGCTTTGGTAGAGCTGTATTTATTACACATCATTTATTTATTCATTCATTTAGAACAAACACCTTTGGAGCAGGTACTCTGGAGATAGATAAATGAGCAAAACACAGACAAGCTCATGATCTAAATGAGGATGTGGGATTAGATACTCTCCAATTCACTGGGATGACCAAGGACAAAGTACTGTGGATGCACAGAGGCTGTGTAAACCCATAGTGACCTTGGGGCTGGTAATCAAGCGTGATCAGGCAAAAATTTCACAGAAAAATATTTGGGCTAAGTCTTTTGAACAACAAAATGAAGTTATTTTATTTCTTACTCCTATGTACAATGACTTACGGAACAGTTAGACAAATTTTAAGGACAGGCTTCAGAGGAGAGCATCCACAACCAGCCCTTATCCCAACCCCACTCCCACCAGGTAAAGTCAACCTATTTCTCTATTTCAGTTTCCTGTGCCAAGTAAATGAAAATAAATAGTCCATACATCTTGTCACCCTTGATGCCCACTTTACCTCTTTTCAATGGCAATATCCTCTTGGAGTAGAACGAATATGGAACACTAAGAGGTTCCACTAATCATGGCTATGCCCTACAGGCCACAGGCTAAGAACACAGGCTAAATGATCAATGCTGTTTGTGTTTTGTTCAGACCCCCTGTAACCTAAAAAGAATTCAAGAGACTAGCAACATATCAGAGACCCACCAGGGGACACAGACAACACAGCAACTCCTCTTCTTGCTACAGAACTTTGTGGGTGTATAGGTAGACGCTGCACAATGGTGGAACAGGACATGCCTTAGAGATCTGGAAGTTGCAGGGTTTTCTGATAAAACACAAACCCTGTCCCCATAGAGCTACCTCTAGAGACCTCGTTTAACCACTAATTCATGCAATCTAAGGCCTCTTCCTTCCAGTTATTATATAAGACTGGCTCTTTTCAATGCATGCAAGGGTCTACCTGATGGACTCTGGTCAATTTACATATGTGAAAGATGAATGGAAAGCAGAGTATGGACAAACTGGTGGGAGCCAGGGTTGAAGTGGGGAGGGGTGGAGACTTGAATTATTCCATAATCAGCCTCCTTGCACTTAATCTTCTGTGGTAACTGTCTCCTGCAAGGAGGCCTCTGTGGCATTCTGTCAGGAGACAGACACACATGGGGACTGTGGCCCCATACCCTTCTTTCTTGTGCTCTGTAAACAGGATGTTCTTCTGTGGTCAGGTAAAATAGCTCTTCTGTGGCTTGTGAGCCTGTCACGTGCTGGTTCACAGAATTGCTTGTTACTTTCTGTTACTGACAATAATCTGCCAAATAGGCTAGTAACTGCTTATGCAAGACTTGACCTTCAAGGTGTATGGCTAGCTTAACTGCAAGCATATAAGACAGTGTTATACACAATAGAGACAGAAGCAGCTTCTTCTGTGACAAGTGTTCCATCTCTCCCAAATAAAGCTCTTCACTTCAGACCTCAATGCACAGAGACTGAGTTCCTTTTCCATGCTTTGCCTCAGGGATTGGCACTCAGACAGTGTAACCCATGGTCCTACCTCATTGTTGTAGCCACGTGCAACACTCTTCCTCCATTCACTGTGCTCCTTCTCTGGGTGCTACCAAGTCCGCATCTTCTCATATTTGGCTGCATCTTAAGTGGTACCTCCTCAGAAAAGTCTTCCCTGACCACCAGCACTACTCCTACCTTCAGAAATTTTTCCCTGTACAACACCTTGTTTCAAGCACATCATCGTTTGATGATATACCAATCTTGATTTTTATTGGTTAAGTTGTTCTGGTCTGCTGTGTGAACTCCACAGAGAGCAGGTATGTTTTCTGTGTTCATCATTGCTAAAAAGTCATTGTGTAGGGAAGTGTTTGGCACACACTAGGAGTCCAGTCAATACTTAATAAATGAATGCCAGCTCAGAGAAACTGTTTGGGGCCTGGGGAATAGAAGATTCCAGCCCCTGCCAAGCCTGGTGGAGCTGGTGGAGCAGCTGAGACATTTCCCATCAATGAATTTCTATCCCAAAAGATAACTCAGTCGTTCAGTGTTCCTTAAGCTCTGAAATAAAAGATGACATAAATATTAACAGAGAGGAACAATGTGAGACATTGTTACAATTGATGTTTCAAAGAAGCAAAGCCCTTTCTTGGTAACACATTTCATCTCCACAGGGTGGTTACTGCTGTGTAGACTGATTGTTTTATTTTTGTAGAACATTTGAAAATAACCTGAGTCTGCCAAGTGTAATGTAAATATGAAATTGCTTTGTACTAAATCTAAAGGATGGGAGGATTCCTATAATTTAAAATCCATGATAAAATAAAATGAACATGGCATTAAAATACTGTGACAGAAGTTATTTTAGAGAAAAAAAACCACAGGGACTAATGAAGGTTAAATGTTAATTCTGTTAGAAGCACAACTTTTGAAACCTTCATGCAAATACTTATCTATTAATGCACACATTGCCAAAGGGAATGAGATGTGAGTTAAAGGTGTCTTCATTTAAGAAAATATAAGCTTTGCATTCAATTTGAACATAAGAGCTTCTAAAGGACTTCCTTTTTTTAGTTTCCTATTTGGTGCGAGCACCTGGCTCCTACTTAGATAAATGATAGTAATACACATTCATCCAAAGCCATATGCACCCCTGTGCCTCGCCATTCCGGACACTGTGCTTTTAAGAAGTTGACTTTTTTTTTTTAAGTGTTCACTTATGGATGAAATGTGACTTGTTGTGGGGAAAGAGAGGCATTATGATATATTCAGCTGACTCTTCAGCTTGCAAGTGATTAAGTGAACTGAAACTAATTCAGGGTTCCACTTTACATTTTTGGCAAATGAGCAAATATGCAGATTTGTACCAAACAGATGTGTCTGCTAGTTACCCCAGGAGCAGTTCCAGAAGCTGAGATTCATTGAGCTGGTGCTCCAATTAGTGAGAACATCATGACAAGTATACAATTATTCTGGAACCTGTTGGGTTTTCATCTGCTATCAATTTCATTTCATTTAATCCCAATTCAGGCTGAACTTGCAATGAACTCTATCATTTAAGCTGGTGATCTTAGATTGGCATAACTTTTATGGTTGACCTATGTTTTGGGATGGTTAGGAAATTATCTTGAAATTGTCACAATTTGTATTCAAATGGCCTCTCCGACTGATTATAATGCCTTATTGATGCTGCAATCATGATTATTTACAGGACTTTCCAAGATTCCATAGTAAATTGCTTCCTGTGGAAAATGTGAATCCCAAAGGAGAAGTGGGACTTGCTTACATTATTTTTTTTTGTAAAAAAAAAAAAAAGTAACAGTGTAGAAGGACTCAAAGAAAAAAAATAAAAGTCCTTCCTTCCTTAACTCTACCACATCTCCCAACCCCACTTTCTGGGGATAAAAGGTTTCTTGCAAACCCAAGATTTTCCATGTATGAACAGTCTTTGGACCACTCCCACACACACACAAATAGGATCATACTTTAAATATTGTCCTAAAACTTGCATTTTTCACTTAATGATATTGTGGTTTGGATTGTTTTGTCTTTCAAAACAGGGGTCTCCCTGTGTTGCCCAGGGTGGGCTTGAACTTGAGATCCTCCAGCCTTGGCCACTTAAGTAGCTGGGATTACAGGCACATACTACCACACCCAGCAATAAATACGTATAAAAGTATTCAGATCATCTTTACTCTTTTTAAAGGCTGGGTAAAATTCTTTTGAATAGCTGTATCATCATTTATTTAGTCCCTAACAGGTTGATGCATCAGAGATGTGAGGCAAGAACCATCTCCATCAGGCCTCTCATTCTAACAAATGTCAAGAGAAAGAAGAGCTTGTCACTCAGCAGGCTGTTATAATGAGTTACATGAAGGCATAAAGCCGAAATCTTCAGGTTATCTACCTAACCTCATACCTATAATCACAAATCACAATCTAATCACCCTAAATGAGAATGCTAGGGCTCTATACTCTTTTCTGCAAATACTTATAATATTTCTGAAAAGTTCCTTGATATTTGTGGATCTTTATTGAGACATCTGGGAAAAAGAGATAAGATTATTTTTGTCTGTGTCCACAAAGTACTTCTGTTTTTCAAAGAAAAATAACTATGAAAAAAAGAAAAAACTAAGTAGCAACTACAAGGTCAGTGGACATAGAACACCCAACCCATGGCAGCAACTCAAGTATGAGCATACAGGTTGAGTGTCCTTTATATGAAGTTCCTAAGGTCAGAAGTGCTTCAGAATTCTGATTTTTTTTTCCAGTTTTAGAATATTTAAGTATATAAAATGTGATATTTCAGGGATGGGTTTCAAGTAAAAACATAGACTTCATTCATGTTTCATCTATACCTCACACACGTAGTCTGAAGGTATTTTAAATGATTGGTTTAGTGCAGCTGCCTTTTAACTACATTTGACATGAAGTCAGGTGTGGAATTTTTCACTTGCAGCATCATATCAGCACTCAGAAAGTTTCAGTTTTTGGAGCAATTCAGATTTCAGATTTTTTTGGATTAAGGACGCTCAACTGATAATTATAAATTAGCCTCACCCTGTTTCCCTTCCTCTTGCACAAGGAGAAACATCTGCCCCCGAATTACAACAGCACTCTCCAAAGCAGTTTGGATAGATTTGCACTACAGGAGAGGCAAGATTATTCACGAAGGGACAGGAGGGAAATATCAAAACCTCACTGATTTTTTTTATTCTAAGGTTATCCCATACTTAGTTAGTGATTATGTTTTATTCTTAAATTTGCGTTTCTATTTTGATTTCACCACATAAAATTTTATCCAAAACATATTTTTATATTTGAAAAACTTTCTGCTGGTTACCCTAAAGTAGTGAAAATTAAAATTTGAAGTAATTTTTTAAATTTTCTTAGATTCTAAGTCTTTAAATTTAAAAAATATGCCTTCCGGATTTGAATTATCATTATAAATATTAGTTGTGTGCTACAGTGGAAACATATATTACATGAAAGCTTAAAAATTTTGGAAATATTCTCCATCAGAGATTTTCCTTATTTTTTTTTCCAATCAATTCCTATATCCATAGGTGAATACGACTTATTGCTAAAATGACGTAAAGCACAGCATTAACTCTATCCTGACTTTTCTTTTTTATAGACGAAAATGTCAAAAATACTTATCTAAATCAGTAGGTGGGAGTCAAAGAATTTTAGTATAGCAATGTTCCTCAACTGCTAAATTCTCATTGAGTTACACTTCCCAAATACATAGTTATGCATGTTCAAAGTTTATTTTTAAATGATCTAGCAGCTGAAAACTTGATTCAATTTTTTTTTTTTGCTGTCAGTCAAGAATTGGAAAACCACCTGTCTCAAGAAGGACTCACTGACCATCATCAGAGACTATCACTTTCTGAGGCCCACACCAGTACTTCAAATGATCCCTCTGTGTGAGGGTTTTAACACTGCAGGACATCATTTTACAGTAACATTTGGAATGGGGCAAGTATGTCTTTCCTCTGGAAAGTAGAAAAGAGGAAAAGGGACCCACTCATTATGAAAGTAGAATCAGTAGAAATCTGGACCATAGCAGCATTTTCAGGCAAATCCAATGATCCGAAAGTTGATGATCTCTAAATTGATTGCATCAAAATTCTCCACACTCAAAACATGGGACACCTTTCACAATGCCATACCCCATCTCTCTGGGTTGCATCAATACTGGCCAGAAGGGCCACAAGGCTGTCTCTGTTGGTGAAAGTGGCCAGTGATAAATGCTACCTTCTGGCAAGGTAGCAGAAGGACATTAAGGACAGGAGTCCACTGGTAAATGGAGAATGACTTGGAATTCTGTCTGTAAATTGTCCTTGTCTCCCTCAAACCTTGCTAAAAACTGCCGCACGCAAGTGCATCTCAAGAGTGTGCTTGTAGAGATCAGACAAAGAAACCGAGTTCAACTTTTGTTCAGCACAAAGCAGAAAACAACTGAATGGGAGAAACAGGGAGGACCAAGAACCCCATGGAAGTCGGAATTCTGAAGCAGAACTTGCTGAGGGGACAGAAGCCTTCAGGAATTCACAGAGCCATAGAATAAGTTATTGAATTTCACCCAGGATGTGAAGCAAGAGTTTGTATTTATTTAGTCTTGATCTCAGAAGACAAGATGACCTCAGCTGAAAGCTGAATGACTCAGGGCAAATTAACGCCTGTAATAAGGAGGGCAGAAGTCGACCAAAGTCCTGTGGCCACTAGGATCTTGTCAATACCTGAACCAGAAGCTTAAGTATAAGACATGTGCTTAAAACTTCTGTTCAACCCTATGTAAATGTATGATTACACAAATGGTATGCCTTTACTTCATGTACAAACAGAGAAACAATATGTATCCCATTTGTGTACAATAAAAATAAATTAAAAAAAAAAGAAAAAAACAAAACAAAAAATTCTGTTCAGCCCCTGGTGACCTAAGGATGTTATATGTGGTACATACATTCGTTGTGAAGATTAAATATGATTGAAAAGATTTTGTATGTAAGACAGGCACAGTGGCACACACCTGTAATCCCAGCGGCTCAGGAGGCTGAGGCTGAAGAATGGCAAGTACAAAGTCAGTCAAAAGCAAAGGTGCTAAGCAAGTCAGTGAGGCCCTGTCTCTAAATAAAATACAAAATAGGGCTGAGGATGTGGCTCAGTTGTTGAGTGCACCTGAGTTCAATCCCTGATACCGGCGGGCCAAGATGGCGGACTAGAGGGCGGCTGCATTTCACGTTGCTCCAGGACGCAAGATTCAAAAGAGGAGATAGTGAGAGACTTGGGACCAACTCAAAGCCGCCGGGTGAGTCTCTCCCATTGGGGAGGCGTCCCGGATGGGGCGGTAGCCCTGGAACGCAGGGAACTTTGTGAAGTAGAGTTGCTCCCGAGACGCCCCTCCCCCCGCTGGAGCGGTAAACACGGACAACTGGGATCATCGTAGAGGAGGCGGCTTAGCACAGCGCTTGGACTCGGAGCAACCACTGGGGCTCCGGGCGGCTGCCTGAGGAGGAGCTGCGTGGCGAGCTATGTGGACGCAGAATGACCGCTTCTAAACACCGGGGGGTTGCCCGGAGGAAGAGGAGAAGCCCGGCAGGTCGCTTGGTCTAGCAGTGACTGCATCAGAACCACAGGCAGTTGCCAGAGGAGGAGCTGCGTGGTGAGCTGTTTGAACTCAGAGCGAGCGCTCCTGAACACCGGGAGGTTGCCCGGAGGAAGAGGAGGAGCGTGGCGGGTTGCTTGATCTAGGAGTGACTGCATCAGAGCCACAGGCGTTTGCCAGAGGAGGAGGCGAGTGGTGAGTTGATTGGATTAAAAGCGACTGCTCCTGAACACCGGTGGCCTGCCTGGAGGAGGAGCGTGGTGGGTCACTTGGTCTCGGAGCCACCGCTCCTGAACACCCGGGGGCTACCCTGAGGAGAAGAAGGAGGAACAGGGCAGGTCACTTGGACTTGGAGTGACTGCCTAGGGCTACAGGTGGTTGGCGGGAGGAGGAGACCCGAAGTGAGTTGCTTGGACTCCTAGTGACTGCGTCGGAAACCGGGCGGCTGTCCAGAGAAGGAGGTGTGTGGTGGGTCTCTGGGTCTCGGAGCTATTGTACGGGGCTCCAGGTGGTGGCTCAGAGGAGGGGCTGCATAGCCAGGCGATTGGTGCAGAGCAGGGTCCCAGGACCTAGGTGGCTTCTTGCTGGAAGAGCCACACAGAGACACGCCTAGGGGCGGAGCGAAGTTTCCAGGGCTGCGGGCAGATTCTCTGGGAGAGGCAGACTAAGGAGACTCGCCTGCAAAGGGTGAAGCTCCCAGGCCCAGGACGTAGGTCCGGGCCCCTGGGATCGTTGCAGAGGAAGACAGCCCAGTCCAGGCGGTAGTTGTAGATTGAGGGGAACCTCTAGGAGGGCAACTGACCAGCGAGACGTCCCCACCGAGTGAGTCTTCCCGGCCGGGGGAGGTTTTCCCACAGGGACGGTAAAACCAGAGACACAGGCACAAACAGTCCTTGCCTCATTCCACAGTCTAGTTCCCCATTGGATGACCATTGGTCAACAAGTGGAGGCACCTCTGCTCACTAGCAGGGAATATACGCCACCTGAGGGTCACCACCCCTAGAGAGGCAGCTTCTTCGTGGAGCTCTGCATTATCAACTTCCTCCAAGACTTCAGGCTACTGAAGGATAAGAGGGGATATACTAGCAATCTTCAGGGACATTATAAGTCGATAGAGGAAATCTGCAATATCTTAATGACCCACTGATTCCTGAACAATATGAGAAAACAAGGGAAGAAAATGCCCCAAACAAATCTAGATGTTACATCAATAAAATCCAACGACAGCATGGCAGAAGAAATGACAGAAAGGGAGTTCAGAATGTACATAATTAAAATGATTAGGGAAGCAAACGATGAGATGAAAGAGCAAATGCAGGCATTGAACGATTGCACCAATCGACAGTTAACAGAGCAAATTCAGGAAGCAAAAGATCATTTCAATAAAGAGTTAGAGATATTGAAAAAAAAACCAAACAGAAATCCTTGAAATGAAGGAAACAATAAACCAAATTAAGAACTCCATAGAAAGCATAACCAATAGGATAGAACAGCTGGAAGACAGAACTTCAGATATTGAAGACAAAATATTTAACCTCGAAAACAAAGTTGAACAAACAGAGAAGATGGTGAGAAATCATGAACAGAATCTCCAAGAACTATGGGATATCATGAAAAGGCCAAATTTGAGAATTATTGGGATTGAGGAAGGCTTAGAGAAACAAACCAAAGGAATGAACAATCTATTTGAAGAAATAATATCAGAAAATTTCCCAAATCTGAAGAATGAAATGGAAAATCAAGTCCAAGAGGCTTATAGGACTCCAAATACACAAAATTACAACAGACCCACACCAAGGCACATTATAATGAAAATACCTAACATACAAAATAAAGACAGAATTTTAAAGGCTGTGAGAGAAAAGAACCAAATTACATTCAGGGGGAAGCCAATACGGATATCAGCAGATTTTTCAATCCAGACCCTAAAAGCTAGAAGGGCCTGGAACTACATTTTTCAAGCTCTGAAAGAAAATGGATGCCAACCAAGAATCTTATACCCAGCAAAACTTACCTTCAAATTTGACGATGAAATAAAATCATTCCATGATAAACAAAAGCTAAAAGAATTTACAAAAAGAAAGCCAGCATTACAGAACATTCTCAGCAAAATATTTCATGAGGAAGAAATAAAAAACAAAGAAGCAAATCAACAAAGGGAGGAATTATCCTAAAGGAACTGTCAAATAAAGGAGGAACCAAGATGTGTCAAAAATTTTAAATATGAACCAAATGACCGGGAATACAAATCATATCTCAATAATAACCCTGAATGTTAATGGCCTGAACTCATCAATCAAAAGACATAGACTGGCAGATTGGATTAAAAAGAAAGATCCAACAATATGTTGCCTGCAAGAGACTCACCTCATAGAAAGAGATACCCATAGACTAAAGGTGAAAGGATGGGGAAAAACATACCATGCACATGGGCTCAGCAAAAAAGCTGGAGTATCCATCCTCATTTCAGATAATGTGGACTTCAAGCCAAAGTTAGTCAGAAGGGATAAAGAAGGACATTTCATACTGCTTAAGGGAAGCATAAATCAGCAAGATATAACAATCATAAACATCTATGCCCCAAACAGTGGCTCATCCATGTATGTCAAACAAATCCTTCTCAATTTTAGAAACCAAATAGACCATAACACAATAATACTAGGTGATTTTAACACGCCTCTTTCACCACTGGACAGATCTTCCAAACAAAAATTGAACAAAGAAACCATAGATCTCAATAACACAATCAATAATTTAGACTTAACAGACATTTATAGAATATACCATCCAACCAAGAGCGAATACACTTTCTTCTCAGCAGCACATGGATCCTTCTCTAAAATAGACCATATATTATGCCACAAAGCTAATGTCAGCAAATACAAGAAGATAGAGACACTACCTTGTATTCTATCAGATCATAATGGATTGAAGTTACAAATTAGTGAAAGAGTAAAAAACAGAAACTACTCCAACACCTGGAGATTAAACAATATGCTACTATATGATGAATGGATAACAGAAGATATTAGGAAGGAAATTTAAAAATTCTTAGAGGTAAACGAGAACAAAGAAACATCATATCAATCCCTGATACCAAAAAAAACCTCAAAAAACAAAAAAATCAAGATTATTATGTATGTAGCATGTAGCTCACAATTCACAATTGCTATCACTTTTTTTTTTTTTTTTTGGTGCCAGGGATCATCTGTTAGCTTTTAAATGATTATTAACTATTATGGTTTGGATCTGAGGTATCCCCCCCAAAAGCTCACTTGTGAAACAATGCAAGAAGGTTCAGAGAAGAAATGATTGGGTGGTGAGAGTCTTAACCCAATCAGTGAATTAATCCCCTGATAGGTATTAACTGAGTGGTAACTGAAATCTGGTAAGATGGGACACTTGGGACATGGCTTTGGGGTATATAATTTGTATCTGGTGAGTGGAGTCTCTCTCTACTTTCTGATAATCATGTGAGCTGCTTCCCTCTGCCACTCTTCTGCCACAATGTTCTGCCTCACCAAAAGCCCTGAAGAATGGAGCCAGCCTTCTATGGACTAAGACCTCTGAAACCATGAGCCCTCATTAAATTTTCCTCCTCTACAATTGTTCTGGTCAGATCTTTAAGCCACAGCAGCAAAAATGCTGACAAAAATATTAACTATGAGTTCTATCTTTTCTCTCTGCTAAAATAGTCTAAGACCATGTTTTTTACATCCTTTCTACAGTTCAGTTTTCACTTATTCATTCTACAAAAATTTGTGAATATTTTTAATGTTCAGAGCACAAGGACAATAAAAATTAACTTTTTATGTACTGGTTTATTTGTTAATTATTGAACTTGTGGCTTCATTCTTAAAGAATTTAGAGTCATAAAATATACATAGGACAATTGAAAGAGTTTACTCCACAGATTTTTTTTTAAAAAATTAGAACGCAGGAAGATTTGATGAGATAAAAGCAAGGAAAGCTAATACACAGAAATACATTCCATAATGGTCTATCTGATTAGTTAATAAGACTAAAATGTGTACTTAATGGTGAATTGCCTAATTACCAAAGCAAAACCAAAAGCATGATCAGTTACAAAATTCACTTCACCCAAAAGATGAAACAAATGTTATTTATTGGAGAGGTTATAGCTGTCAGTAGTTGTGAGAGCTGAGGAAAATTATCCCAGGTGACACTGACAATGGACTATACATTGAGTGATACGGAAGAATATTTCTGTAATAACTATAGAAATGTTGCATTTCTATGTAATGATTAAATTAAAAAGGAAACTGGAAATCTCTACTGAGACTTACGAGGAGTAAGGGGAATGAATTCTGACCAAAGAAGGGAGTTAAGAATTAAAGTTGTTCCTTCCCACACAAAGACCCATCCACACTCATGGTGGAATCCGAACAGGAAGGGGTTGTACAACAGCTGTAGAGCCCCAGGAAGTTGTATATGTTGAACTTCTTTCCAGGACTCTGAGGGCTGAATGCCAGAACACAATTAAGTAAAAATGATTCTGTGATCAGGCCTGGTCCCAGGTTAATTTAGAATGTGGACAGCACAATCTTTCAATTCAGGGAGCAAGGTTACTCACTTGAATATAGACCTCTGTGCCTCAATCCAGAGATGCAGACTTTGTGGTTGTAGGATGGGTCCAGGGCTGTAACATTTTGAAGGGCCTCCCCAATGATTTCATGCTGATGACCCAGGGACCACAGTTTGTGAAGTACTAATTGAGGAAAGATGGATGAATTCCTCTCCGCCGGAAATGGAACTGTAGAGAAGAGAAGGCTATGATCAAGGTTATCAAGGTTATATTTACTGGCAAGAATCCAGAGTACATATTCATGTTGCACGTTTTCAAAGGAGCTATATATTTGAATGATCTTATGACAATTAAAAAAATAAGTAGAGCTATGTTAGATTAGAAGACAGACCTGGACGAAAATTCCCACCTTTGGGCCATTTCTTTAAAACAGCTTCACGTTTGGATCAGAGAGATTCCACCCTGAAAGACATCGCTGATGTCATTTCAGCTTGGAACGTAATTAGGGCACTCATAAACTGTCACCATTGTCATCTTTTTAAAAAATTCCAAGGACTCATCCATGAAACAGCTCATTTTAAACTGTTCTGGTGACAGTTTCCACTTCACTCCCTATGGTCCCTAATTTCCCTGTTCCTATTTACAGAACATACAACTAGAGGATCAGATAAAATTGGTCACTCCAGCCAATTTTGCCCAGTTAAAATGAGTTGCCAAATAAGTTGGAAAATGTGCCCTTGAGTATCTAAATAAGTTGAGCCAACTGTGCCTAACTTTTGACCATGAGTCAATTAATTGTCAAAGGGCATTTCCTAGAAACGTTGATCTAAAAGTTTTTAGAGTAGCTGACTCAAACCAATCTTTTTGACACTGCTGATAGAGAAGTCCACTTTTTTATTAAATTTTTAAATGTTTTAATTAGTTATACATGACAGTAGAATGTACTTTGATACATTATATATAATGCAGTATAATTTCTCATTCTTCTGGTTGTGGTTGTGGTTGTAGATGTTCTGGTTGTGATGTAGAATCCCACCAGTCCTTTAGTTATATATGTACACAGGGTAATAATGTCTGATTCATCCTACTATCCTTCCTATCCCTATACCCCTTATCTTCCCTTCACTCCCATCTACCTAATCTAGAGTAACTCTATTCTTCCCTAGCCCACCCCCATTGTGAATTAGTATCCGCACATTAGAGAAAAAGTTTGGCTTTTGATTTGGGGGGATTGACTTATTTCACTTAGCATGATGTTTTCCAGCTCCATTCATTTACCAGCAAATGCCATAATTTAGAAAACTTACGAGACTACTTCTATAAACCCATAGCTTCAGCAAATAGGAGCACAGAGGTATAACCCTAATGCATGTAAAAGCAGTTCGAATCATCATTAATGTGCATTTTTAAATGAAGGATGTGAAAGAGAAGCAAAATACATCCCTCTATTAAAACAATATTGATCTGACTTTTCAAAACACTGTTCCTCCTTCAGATTTTGAATCAAAATGGTATTAATTTACAAATTGTGTATACACATCAGTAATTGGGAAACATACTCTGTTTATGGGTCTTGGCTCTGTCTGGTGCAAGTCCAAAACCAAAGGCAACAAACCTGAACAAACTTGTCCCTGACCTATTTCTTTTTATCAGTAGTCAACAGTACAAAAAGTTCCTGAAGTTCTCTTCTCAGTCTGAGAACCAAACAAGCAATTTGTTGAGGAACAGCTAATTTCTTCAGACAGAGTGTCCCAAGTGATTCAGTAATTGTTACATTTGGTTTGGATCTGAAAATCTCATGTGTTGAAGCTTGGTCCCCAGTACAGCTGTGTTCAGATGGGGCATTTGGGAGGTGAGTGGATCATGATTGCTCTGACCTTGTGAATGGATTAATTCATTTGTGGATTCATAGCTTAATGGGCTACTGGAAGGTGTGGAAACTTTAGGAGGTGGGCTTAGTAGGAGGAATTAAGTCATTGGGGGCATCTCCATGAAGGGTCAATTTTTGACCCTGGCCCCCTTCCCTTAGTGTTCTCATTCATTCTCTCTCTCTCTCTCTCTCTCTCTTTCTCTCTCTCTCTATCTCTGTTTACCAACTGCCATGAGCTCAAAGCTCTGTTCCATGCATTCTCTGCCTCACCACAAAAATAAAAAACCAAGTGACCATGGACTAAAACCTCTGAGACCATGAGCCATAATCAATTTTTACTCCTTTATGCTGACTTCCTCAGGTATTTTGTTATAGTGACAGAAAGTTAACACAAAGACAGAAGGAATTTTCTTCTTTAAATATGGAACAGACCAGTGTGTTCTTATACACTTAAAAACACCATTTAAGGACCACTTCCCCTCCATTTACCACATGAAAGATAATGGCCAAGAAGCAGGGGGTCCCCTCCCCATTTCTCAGCCCCAATAACTCTGATTTTATCAGATTTCTTGGCTATTCATCCACATACCATTCCACCTCAGAACACCAGTTGGGCACAGTGGTGCATGCCTAAAATTCCAGCGACTCAGGAGGATGAGGTAGGAAGATCACAAGTTCAAGGCCAGCCTCAGCAATTTAGTGAGGCCCTAGGAAACTTAGCAAAACCCTGTCTTAAAATAGAATTTTTTTTAAAAAAACTGGGGATGTGGCTCAGTTTTTAAGCACCCCTGGGTTCAATACCCAGTAAAAGAAAGAAAGAAAGAAAAGAAAGAAAGAAAGAAAGAAAGAAAGAAAGAAAGAAAGAAAGAAAGAAAGAAATCCATCTCAGAAAATGTTTAAGAATAACAGAGAAATTATCCTGATTCCATCCAGACAGGATACTCTAAGAATGTTGTTGTGAGTAAACAAAATAACTATCCATTATGATAGATCACAGGGAACAGGTGGCAGGAAGTATTCACTAGGTATTTTAATTAACTTTAGCATCTAATTAACTATATTAATGAGAAAGCATTATCAGACAATGTAAGTTCAGGGCATGTTGGTCCTTGGCTTATAAAACTAGGACAAAACTACAGAATGTCCACAAAAAAGCCTAGACTGATCCAGTTTCATAAAACTTATGAACAGGTATCTTTGAACACCATTGGATCAGCAATTTCATTTCAGATGCCTCAAATTATAACCCTTTACTTAGAATCCACAATATTTAAGTGTGAAAAGAAAATAAGTAATAATCTCTCCAAAATGTATGTTTCTTTTTTCCTTGCAGTACCAAGGGTCAAATTCAGAGCTTCATATGCATGAATTCTATTTCATAATTATTTTCATCTGACCCCTTATAACCTGGTCGTTTGAGAATTTGTTTTGTCTCTTTGTTTCTTTATTTTCAAATAAACAGAGAGTACTTATCAAGTCAAAAATTCAGAAGAGAAAGATTTACAGTTTCATTAGCTATGAAATTGATAAACCAGTTTAATTTGTCCACAATTCGCTATAAACAAAGACTATCAAAGAATTTGAAATTTAGTTTCAAGATCCTCAAATGGTGTTTTAGTCAGCTTTTTCGCCACTGTGACTAAATGATCTGACCAGCACAATTATAGAGGAGGAAGGATTTATTTGAGGGCTCACGGTTTCAGAGGTCTTAGTCCACAGAAGGCTGGCTCCTTTCCCAGGGGCTGGAAGTGAGACAGAACATCATCGTGGAAGAGCATGGCAGAGGGAAGCAGCTCACATCATCAGGAAGGAAGGGGAGAGGGAGGAGAGAGGGAGGGAGGGAGAGAGGAGGGGGGAGGGAGGGGGAGGGAGAGGGAGAGGAGACTCCATTCTCCAGATACAAAATATATACCCCATAGTCACGCCCCCAATTCACACCTCTTCTAGTCACACCATACCACTTCAATTAATCCCAGCAGGAATTAACTCACTGATTGGGTTAAGACTCTCACAACCCAGTCATTTCTCCTCTGAACCTTCCTGCACTGTCTCACATGTGAGCCTTTGGGGAACACCTCACATCCAAACCATAACAAATGGTAAAAAGTGAGGAACAAAATTAGAAAGCACCTCACTGCAGTCACTCTCTGCAATAACTCTCATGACCACATTTACGGAACATAGCACTGAAGGCCAACCTGTGTATCCCAGCAAGGGGAATAAGGAGGAAGAGGCTCAACATTTTGTCTTTAACACCAGTCTCAGGGTCAAAATCAGATTTACCTGTGCATCCCTACAGGTATGTTTCTTTTTCTAAGAAATATCATCAATGTGAAAAATAATAATCTGTTCAAACTTTTAAATACTTTTTAACAAAAAGAATAATGCTATGCTAATAAAACCCTATGTGTTATACACTAACTCATATACAAGAAAACTTGAACTCGCAGAAGTTAAAATAGCCATTTGCATTGAATTTTGGAGTTAGAAACTATTATGAATAAAAGAGAAAGGAAGTGTTACAGTTTGGATATGAAGTGTCCCCCAAAGTTTCCTGTTGAATGCAGTAATGTTCAGAAGTGGAGCTTTGGGGAGGTGATTGGATCATAAGGACTGACCACATCAGCGAGATAATCCACTGATGGATTAATAATTTGATGTCATTATTGGGAAGTAGTAGAGATTGTAGGAGATGGGTCCAGTCAGAGGAAATACGTCACTGGGGGCATGCCTTGGAGGGGGACAACTTGTCACTGGTCCCTTCTCTCCTCCCATCCCAGTCACCAAGAGGTTGGTAAGGAACTCTGCCCCGACCTGCCCTCTGCACCATGATGCCCTGCCTTAGCACAAGCCCAAAGCAAGGGAGCCCGTGGATCATGGCCTGAAAGCTTTGAGGCCATGAGCCAAAAATAAATCTTTTTTTTTCCTCAGGTATTTGTTGTTTTTCTCAGGTATTTGTCACAGTACTGAAAGCTAACTAACATGAAAGAATCTTTAAAATGAGCAAATCTAACTATCCACTTAATGCAGAAATTCCATCTGCATCCTCTCCAACTAGTAACTGTTTGTTCTGTTTGAATACTTCCTATGATTCAAAAAAACTCATTTCACTTTGAATACTCATTTTGAGAAAGTTCTTTCTCATATAAAGGTAAAATTTGTGTTTCTGTGAATTTGTCTGTGGGTCTTAGTTGAGCTACCTAGAATAAACCCAATTCTTTACTATATATAACCTTAAAATTTGGGAAGTATCATATAAGTTGGTAGTGTCTGCCCTATTATGATCATGGTCATCCACTCATACATTTCAATTCCAAAGAGCTCTCACACAAAATCTAGCCCTTTTTATGTGATAAATAAATGCACACAGCTCAGGTCTTTGACCTGGATTCTGTCATTTATTTTAGGCACCCCACATTTGTGTTGCAGTTTTTAGAAACAATGTTACATCCGACAACCTCTGTGTCTTTTTTTCTTTTCTTATTTGCTTTAATTAGTTATACATGACAGTAGAATGCATTTTGACACATCATATATAAGGAGTATAATTTCTCATTCTTCTGGTTATACATGATGTGAAATCCCACAGGTCATATAGTTATGTATGTACATGGGATAATAATGTCTGATTCATTCTATCCTTCCTAACCCCACTCCCCCACCCCTCTCTTCATTCCCCTATACCTAATCTAAAGTAACTCTATTCTTCCCTACACCCCCACATTGTGAATTAGCATCTGCATGTCAGAGAAAACATTCAGCTTTTGGTTTTGGGGAATTGGCTTATTTTGCTTAGCACGATATTCTCCAGCTCCATCCATTTACCTGCAAATGCCATAATTTTATTCTTCTTTATGGCTGAGTAATATTCCATTATGTATATATACCACATTTTCTTTTCCATTCACTTGTTGAGGGGTATCTAGGTTGGTTCCATAGTTCACCTATTATGAATTGAGCTCTATAAACATTAATGTGGCTGCATCACTGTAATATGCTGATTTTAAGTCCTCTGGGTATAAACTGAGAAGTGGGACAGCTGGGTCAAATGGTGGCTCCATTCCAAGTTTTCTGAGGAATCTCCAATCTCCATACTGCTTCCCATACATGTTGGCTTAGATTCTGACTTCCTTAACAGACTCCTAAAGTGCAAAAGTAAAATCAAGAATCAATAAATGGGATAAATTCAGACTAAAAAGATTCTTCTCGGGGCTGGGGAGATAGCTCAGTCGGTAGAGTGCTTGCCTTGTAAGCACAAAGCCCTGGGTTCGATCCCCAGCACCCAACAAAAAAAAAAAAAAAAAAAACAGATTCTTCTCAACAAAGGAAACAATAATATGAAGAGAGAGCCTACAGAAGGGAGAAAATCTTCACCACACGCACTTCAGAGGGAGCCCTAATCTCCAGGATATATAAAGAACTCAAAAAACTTAACACCAAAAATACAAATAACCCAGTCAATGAATGGGCTAAGGAACTGAGCAGACACTTCACAGAAGAAAAAGCATCAATCAACAAATATATGATGAAATGTTCAACATCTTTAGCAATTAGAGAAATGTAAATCAAAACTATTCTAATATTCATCTCACCCTAGTCAGAATGGCGATTATCAAAGATACAAACAACAAAAAATGTTGGCTAGGATATGGAAGGAAAATACACTCTTTTTTTTTTTATGTGAGCCATATTTAAGTTATACTCCTATTAAGCTATTGATTTCTTAAAGGAGTTCATCACATTTATTCTATTAAACTTTATCTCATTTTCATTAGTGCTAAATCTAAGGTGTCACAATATTTTTTAAAACATAATATTGTCAACTAACATAGAAGCTATTCCAAACTTTTCCATTCACAATTTTGATAGGCTTTCTATGTTTTCACTTGATTCAATGGTAAAAATTCTGACAAGATTGTGATGGATTATATAATCTTCCTAATTAATTATTAACAAATATTCTTTGGCAATGAGTGATATCTCCAGCTAAAGGAATATAAACTTGCCCATATTTGTTTCTAAATGAATATATTGTATACACACATCGAAACATGGTACTCCATAAATATACATAATTTCTTTGGATCGATCACAACTTAAAAATAAAGGTAACATGCAGGCTTTATTAGTAGGCAGATGTGGTAAGGCCAAAGATCAGGAGAAACCTGCCATTGGAAACCTCGATTTAAACATTCCACAATGTATACATGTATCATACTATCATATTATACCCATGTAATTATTACTTGTCAATTACAAATAAAATTATTTTTTTGTTAAAATGTCTTTATTTCCTCTTTACTTTTTAAAAGATAGTTTTGATGTATGAATTCTTTGTTACTGTTTGCTCTATTTAGTTAGGACAATGCATTTTGATTCACTGTACACAAATGGGGTACAACTTTTCAGTTCTCTGGTTATACATGATATTGAGTCACACCATTTGTGTAATCATACTAGTACATAGGGTAATGTTTGTCTCATTCCACCATCTCTCCTCCCCCCCATTCCCTCCCCTCCCTTCATTTCCCTCTACACAATCCAAAGTTCCTTCATTCTTCCCTTACCCTCGCCCCCATAATCCACTTATCAGAGAAAACATTTGGCCTTTGGTTTTTTGGGATTGGCTTATCTCACTTAGCATGATATTCCCCAACTCCATCCATTTACCTGCAAATGCCATATTTTTATTCTTCTTTATGGCTGAGTAATATTCCATCGTGTATATGAACTAAATTTTCTTTATCCATTCATCCATTGAAGGGTACCTAGGTTGGTTCCACAATCTAGTTATTGTGAATTGAGTTGCTATAAACATAGATGTGGCTGCATCACTATAGTATGCTGATTTTAAGTCCTTTGAGTATAAACCGAGTAGTGGCATAACTGAGTCAAATGGTGGTTCCATTCCGAGTTTTCTGAGGAATCTCCATACTGCTTTCCAAAGTGGCTGCAGTAATCTGCAGTCTCACCAACAATGTATGGGTGTACCTTTATCCCCACATCCTCACCAACACCTATTGTATTGTATTCTTGTATTGTACAAGAATATTGTATTGTATTGTATTCTTGATAATAGTCATTCTAATTGGAGTGAGAGGAAATCTTAGGGTAGTTTTGATTTGCATTTCTCTAATTACTAAGATGTTTAACATTTTTTCATATGTTTGCTGATTAATTGTTTATCTTGTTTGATGTATCTGCTTAGTTCCTTAGCCCATATATTGATTGGGTTATTTGTACTTTTGGTGTTAATTTTTTTGAGTTCTTCATAAATTCTGGAGATTAGTGTTCTATCTGAAGTGCATGTAGTAAACATTTCCTCCCATCTGTAGGCTCCCTCTTCACATTATTGATTGTTTCCTTTGCTGAGAAAAATCTTTTTAGTTTGAATTCCTCCCATTTATTGATTCTTGCTTTTATTTCTTGCACTTTGGGAGCCTTGTTAAAGAAGTCTATTACTAAGCCAACATGATGAAGATTCAGGTCTACTTTTTCTTCTATTTGTTGCAGGGTCTCTGGTCTAATTCCTAGATCCTTGATTCATTTTGAGTCGAGTTTTGTGCAGGGAGAGAGACAGGGGTTTAGTTTCATTCTGCTGCATATGGATTTCCAGTTTTCCCAGCACCATTTGTTGAAGAGGCTATCTTTTCTCCATTGTAGGTTTTGGCACCTTTGTCTAGTATGATATAACTGTATTTATGTCTCTGTGTCTTCTATTCTGTACCATTGGTCTACCTATCTATTCTGGTGCCAATTTCTTACTATTGCTCTGTAGTATAATTTGAAGTCTGGTATTGTGATAGGTCCTGCTTCACTCTTCCTGCTGGGGATTTCTTTGGCTATTCTGGGTCTCTTATTTTTCCAAATGAATTTCATGAATGCTTTCTCTATTTCTATGAGGAATGTCATTGGAATTGGAATTGGAACTTCATTGAATCTGTATAGTGCTTTTAGTAGTATGGCCATTTTGACAATATTAATTCTTTTTTTTTTTACATCTTTATTTTATTTTATTTTATTTTTACAGGTGGCATTTTGATTCGTTGTACACAAATGGGGTACATCATTTCGTTTCTATGGTTGTATACAATGTAGATTCACACCATTCATTTAATCATACACATACATAGAGTAATGATGTCAGTATCATTCCACCATCTTTCATACCCCCACACCCTCACCCCTCCCACTTCCCTCTATGTAATCTAAAGTTCCTCCATTCTTCTCTTACCCCACCCACCCCCATTATGTATCATTATCCACTTATCAGCCAAAACATTCAGTCTTTGATTTTTTGGGATTGGCTTATCTCACTTAGCATGATATTTCCCCAACTCCATCCATTTACCTGCAAATACCATAATTTTATTCTTATTTATGGCTGAATAATATTCCATTGTGTATATATACCACAGCTTCTTTATCCATTCATCTGTTGAAGGGCATCAAATTTCATTCCACAATCTAGCTATTGTGAATTGAGCTGCTATAAATTCTGCCTATCCAAGAACAAGGAAGAGCTTTCAGTCTTCTAAGGTTTTCTTTAATTTCTTTCTTTAGTGTTCTGTAGTTTTCATTGTATAGGTATTTCACCTCTTTTGTTAGATTGATTCCCAAAGTATTTTATTATTTTGAGGTTATTGTGAATGGGGTAGTTCTCCTAATTTCTCTTTCAGAGGATTCATCAATTATGAATAGAAAAGCATTAGATTTATGAGTGTTGATTTTATATTCTGTTACTTTGATGAATTCATTTATTAGTTCTAGAACTTTTCTGGTGGAGTTTTTTGGATCCTCTAAATATAGAATCATGCCATCAGCAAATAGTGATAGTTTGAGTTCTTCTTTTCCTATTTGTATCCCTTTAATTTCTTTGGTCTAATTACTCTGGCTAGAGTTTCAAGGATGATGTTGAATAGAAGTGGTGAAAGATGGCATCCTTGTCTTGTTCCAATTTTTAGAGGGAATGCTCTCAATTTTTCTCCATTTAGAATGATGTTGGCTGTGGGCTTAGCATAGATATCCTTTACAATGTTGAAGTATGCTCCTACTATCCCTATTTTTTCTTGTGTTTGAGAATGAAGGGGTGCTGTAGTTTATCAAATGCTTCTTCTGTATCTATTGAAATAATCATATGATTCTTAACTTTAAGTCTATTGATGTGATGAATTACATTTATTGATTTCTGGATGTTGAACCAACCTTGCATCTGTGGAATGAATCCACTTGGTCATGGTACACTACCATTTTAATATGTTTTTGTGTGTGATTTGCCAGAATTTTGGCATCTATGTTCATCAGAGATATTGGTATAAACTTTTCTTTCCTTGATGCATCTTTGTCTGGTTTGGGTATCAGGATGATACCGGCTTCATAGAATGAATTTGGAAGGGCTCCCTCCTTCTCTATTTCATGGGATACTTTGAGGAGTATTGATATTAGTTCTGCTTTGGAGGTCTTGTAGAACTCAGCTGAGAATCTGTCTGGTCCCAGGCTTTTCTTGGTTGGTAGGCTTTTGATGACTTCTTCTATTTTATTACTTGAAATTGATCTGTTTAAATTGTGTATGTCCTCCTGGTTCAGTTTAGGTAATTCATATGTCTCCAGAAAGCTGGTGATGTCTTCAAAATTTTCTATTTTGTTGGAGTATAGATTTTCAAAATAGATTCTAATTATGTTTTGTATTTCAAAGGTCTCTGTCATGATATTTCCTTTTTCATCATGAATTTTAGTAATTTGAGTTGTCTCTCTCCTCTTCATTAGTGTGGCTAAGAGTTTATCAATTTTATTTACTTTTTCAAGGAACTAACATTTTATTTTGTCAGTTTTTTAAATTGTTTCTTTTGTTTCAATTTCACTGATCTCAGCTCTGATTTTAACTATTTCCTGTCTTCTACTACTTTTGGTGTTGATCTGTTCTTCATTTTCTAGGACTTTGAGATGTAATTAAAAGATACTTTTGTTATTTAATTCACAGTTCTCAAAAGAAGGAGGCATGCAGGAAGCATCAGTTAACCACGAGACAGAAAAAGCCTTTACTGAGTTCTTTTGTTAACTTGTGCATACCCTGCAAGCACTCTACCCCTGAGCTATATCCCCATCCCTATTTTGTTTTTGAGGGAAAGAATGTGTGAAGCAGTTAACCGATTTCAGTGGGCTCTGAGCAGTAAGTATAGTCCCTAAATGTCTGGTACCCAGCTCTGCGGTGATTCAAGAGAAAGGAGTAATGTCCTGAATAGCAAGATCCTAATGAAAGAAGGCTGGGTAGGAGTATGGTTTGGGATTTGCTGATTTACATATCAAAGATGGGCTCATAGGCAAGTTGTTTCCTACTTCTAAGAATTAGCTAGCTCGGAGAAGCAAATTCTCCCCATGGTCAGTGAGACCCCATATGTCAGAGTATAGTAGTCTCCCCTTATCAGAAGATATGATTCAAGACCCCCCAGTAGATGCCAGAAATCACAGATAGTAATGAACCTTACATAGAATCTGTTTTTTCTCATGCTTAATTTATAAATCAGGCACAGTAAGATTAACAACAGAAACTAATGATAAAATGAACTATTATAACAATATACCATAATAAAAGTTATGTGAGTGTGGTCTCTCCTTCTTAACTGCCACAAGGCGGGTCAGTTTACATAGGGCGAATACACTGGACAAAGGAATGATTCATGTCCACCACAGGATGAACTGGGTCAGTGCAAGATCTCTCCACACTACACGAGACAGTGTACAATTTAAAACTTGTGAATTTATTTCTGGAATTTTCCATTTAATATTTTTGACCACAGTTGATCTCAGGTAAGTGAAACCACAGAACATGAAACTACAGCTAAGGAGGGAGTACTGCATCAAGAAAGCAGAAAATAAGAAAGCAGAAAATAAGGAAACAGAGTGAACTTGATGTACTCAATCTGTCAGTGAGAAGAGTGCCCTGCTCTGGCCTAACTAAACATGGCTGTGGCTTTCTCCTAGTCATTCATCTGAGTTTTTTCTGCTTGTAAGAAATGCAGATTTCTTTTTTCTTTTCACTGAGCATTGCACCCAGGGGTGCTCCACCATTGCATTACATCCCCAGCCCTTTTTATTTTTTATTTTGAGACAGGGTCTTGCTAAATTACCAAGGCTTATCCGGAACTTGTGATCCTCCTGTCTCAGCATCCCCTCCCCAGTCTCTGGGATTAGAGGCATGAGCCACCAAAGTGCAGATTTCTAAAACATGGTCTAGACCTTCTGAGGTCAAGTATCTGCACAGGAACAAGGAGTGAATCATGTGTACAAGTGGCAAACCAACCTTATGTAAGGACACTTGCTGTGAAGAGTAGTCAAGGGGTCGGAGTATCTCGCAAGCATGCCAAGACAGTCCTGGAAAAAAACTTCCTTCCTGGAACAGATTTCCTAGTTCTGGGAAGGGAACTGACTTTCAATTGTCTGATGTTACTTATTAAAACCTTTCCTGACAAGCTGGACTATAATGCATTCAACCATGGTACGATGAATTTCCCAGGTTTCCAGGCAGGGGAATGAACAAAGAGAACCATCAACACTGTGAATATTCATGCATGCTCTCAGCAGAAGTGCTGACATGAGGATTGCAGTTAGGATCCTTTTGCCTGTAAGAATAAGCCTGACAGGGCCCAAAAAGAAAGACCTTAAGGCAGTTCTCAAATTTCTCTTGGCACTCACCCTTCAACTACATAGACCTTGCTGCAAAAATGAAGCCAGGACAATAAAGGAGAAGTTCAAATTACCAAGTGCTGCTTCTTTCTGAGTTACTTTCCTAAAATCTGGAAAAGCAAAATATATACCTACCTACCTACCTACCTACCTACATACAAAAAATGGTTAGAATAAAAACCACAATCATTCTTACCTATGGGTAGCTTTAGATACAACCCCTTGATTTGCTGGCTGCTGTCAGAAAGGAAGGCAGAGTTAGAAGACAGAGCTAATGAATACAATATAGCTTCAGGGGAAGCCTAATGGGCATTTTCTGTCTAGGTATCATCTCCTATCAAAAGACTTGGGGGTGGCCTGGGGGTGTCACTCAGTGGTAGTAGCATGTGTACTTAGCACATTTAAGGCTGTGGGTTTAATCCCCAAAAAAAGGAAGGAAGGAAGGAAGGAAGAGAGAGGGAGAGATACGATGGTGTTGAGGCTCCAGGGAATATGCTGTCAATATTTCTTTTTCTTCCTAAAGTCATAAATCTAGAGATCTTCAGTGAGAGATGCGCAATGAAAATTCCTCATAAGATTTCCCTTTCCTCCCCACTATGCCCAGTCGATGGAGCAAAACTGACAGCAGTAGGGAGCTCCAAATTGTAAGATACCAAAATGCCATCCCATTGTTGGGATGAGGAGAGGCAGCAGGAGATAAAAAGTTGTGAATGGATTACTAAGTCCCTCTTCCTGATTTCTCAGAGCCAAGGTAGTCTTCACCCAGGAAGCAAAGTTTGACCAGCTGAGACAAGTGGGTTCAAATTTTACCTAGTTTGAACTATTTGTATAATCACAGGCAAATTACTGGTGTCTATGGTTCTACAGCTGAGGAGCTGGAGCAATAGAATACTTGCCTCCATGGGTGAGGTAAGAGCCGCATGAAATCAAGTTTGTGAGAGCACACAGCAAAGCCAGGCACACGATGGTCCTCTCCTCTCAGGTGGGGTTCAGGACCCCGCTGCCTGCCCTGTGGGAGGAGGAGCCAAGGGAACAGAACACTGTGGAGAGGGACACATGGGCCACAGAAGCCACAGGGAAATGATCCCTCTGGGGCCTCCCTTTCTCTCTCTCTCTCTCTCTCTCTCTCTCTCTCTCTCTCTCTCACACACACACACACACACACACACACACACACATACATACACCAACATTCTTGTGAAAATAGTGGAGATTAAAACTGCAGTAAAAGATACCTCTGAGATTTCTGTGCCCCCTATTCTACAAAAGCAGGAATCTCACTCGTCCTGGACCCTGCGGGCCACTGTTCAGCTCTGTGTTCACTGTAGGAGAGTCCCCAAAACGCCTTTAGTCAGTGAGCATAACTATGTGCCATGTCCTTTACTTTCTGTATTCTGATGCTTCGACATATAGGGACTTCCTGACCCAGAAAGGACTGCCCCATCCAGAGTTAGCCAATTTCTAGAGGTTGCACACAACTGGACTGGAAGTACACTTTTTAAATACAAACAAATCAGTCTAAAGCCAACAGCCTCACTTCCTCCTTTACTGTGCTCTCTTACTCTGGGCCCCTATTTTCCTGCTCTAATCATCCTAGGGTTAGGGACCAGACAGAGAGAGCCCTAACCCTTAGAGTCCACTGCAGTTATTCCATCTAGCCAAACCTGAGCCTGTTTACCCTGCTTCATCTGTTCCTTCTCAAAGAAACCACAATAAAGCCTCCTGCTCATCTCTTTCCTTTGCTCCCTCTACCTCCTGACTGACCCTGGTGCTTCACCATGCGAACCCCCTTGGCAGTGTTCACCACCTCCTCTTGAGAACTATGAGTAACAAAATATCTTTTCAGTGGTGATATTCTCCTGAGCTGTTGGTCTAGCCATGAAATAATAATAAAACCTTTACTAAAACAGCAGGACACCAAGGACTCAAATGAGAAAAAGGTAGCACCTCACAGCCATGTAAAATCACAGCTACAGTAAGCAGCCAGCTGGGCAGTCAGCTACCCTGAGCTAATTTCTAGAAAATATAACAGCATCACTAGAATAACTTATAAATATAGTGCAGGTCATCCCAGAATTCCCCACATGGCAGAATATATGCCTGCCCCAAATAGACCTCCAAAATAGACCTGCAAGCTGACTCACAGGCACTGAGGCACATGCTCACCCCATAAGGTAACCATGGTCATGTGGAGATTCTGAGGCCAGTTAACTTGAAAAAGACCTCGGAAATGCTAAAACCGATGCTATGGACTGAATTTTTGTGCCCCCACCCCCAAATTTATATGTTGAATCCCTAATTCTAATGCGATGGTAGGACTTTGGGAAGGTAAATAGGTCATAAGTGTGGAGCCTTGCATGGAATTAGTGCCCTTATGCGAAGAGACAAGAGAACTCTTCAGCTGTCTGTCCTACATGTGCAGATACAACAAGAAGTGGGCTGTCTACAAACAAAACAAGAGCCCTCATCGGTACCTGACCATGCTGGCACCCTGACTGCAGACTTCTGACCCCCAAAATGGTAAGAAATAAATTGCTCTAGTTCATAAGCCACCCAGTCTATAGTACTTTGTTATAGTAACACAATGAACAAAGGTAACATCCAGGGCCTGGTGCTTTCAGCCAGGACCGTAGTATATCTGTCTGTCTAAAATGTAAACTCTTTAATATGATGGTCAAAAAACCTTCAGATTCAGAAAATGGCAGAGAAAGAGACAGAGTAGGAAGAAAGAAAGGAAAAGAATAAGAGAGAGAGAGGGGAAGAGAAGGAAGAAGAAGAGAAGGAAAGATGAAAGGAGGGAAGGCAGGCTAAAAGAAGAGTTAAGCAGGAGTGTCAAACAGTTGGACAGATGAAGCTGGGGAAGGCTCAGATGAGAAGATCTGTACATCTGCTTGGTCGGGTGCTGTAACAAAGCACCACAGACTGGGTGACTTAAACCACAGAAATGCATTTCCTCAGAGCGCTGGAGGCCCTAAGTCCATGATCAAAGTGTCTGCAGCACTGGTTCCTCGTGATGTCATCTCCTCAGTCTGCAGACAGCCGCCTTCTCCCTGTGTCTTCACATGGTCTCTCCTCGGCAAGTACCCATCCCTGGAGTCCGGATTTCCTCTTCTCACAAAGACACCAGTCAGGTTGGATTAGGGCTCATCCTGACGGCCTCATTTTAACTATCCCTTCAAAGGCCCTACTACAAACACAGTCACATTCTGAGGTACTGGAGGTTGGGACTTCAACATGTGAATTTGAGGGGGACACAATTTGGTCCAAAGAAACTAGTACATTATTAGGAAGGTCAGTGTATTGGCAGAAGCTCTGGTTTTTGACTCCTGCTCTGGCTACTTATAAGCTGTGTGTGTTTGGGTAAATTTCACACCCTCTCAGTGCCTCGTTTCCTCCTCTGTCCAAACGGGTGTAATCATATATACATCACAGATATTTTTATGAAGGATACTTAAACAGAGGTAAGCACCTGTCCAATTCAAAAATGTTACTGAAATAATATGTAATTATTTCAATGAAACTCACTTCGGCCCTTAGAAATTCAATCACTTGTATTATCTAGAGAAGGCAACATTATAACGTGAAAGATTACTCCGAGTAGGCTAAAATATTAGTTAATATCAGGAATTTTAGCTTATTTTAAACACAAAGATACAATTTTGACAAATAAAAAAAATCAGTTTCTCACACACTCATTAAATAGATGTTAAATAATATGTAAAAAATACCAACAGGAGGGAAGCAACACTATTAGCTCTTTGCAGGATCTCCTGGTCTCAGTCCAGCAAAGGTAAGTGACTATTTTATTCAAATGCCTTGGGGACTTTTAGTAATCCAATCAAGCAAAGGTGCTTCAGCATAAAACCATGGTGCTGAATTAGAATATGAAAGGAATTAACAAGTAAATGGCAATGAACTCAATCAAGAAGGCAATGGGATAAAGAGAGAGAAAGAGCTGGAGAGAGCATCAGCAGAGAGCCTTGATAGTAAGGCTTCTGAGAAGGAGAAGTTGAAGGTCTCTATTGAGTACCATCGAGGTACAGAGATACTGAATCTGAGGACATAACTATCTCTATTACTACAGAGCTCTGCTTTTTCTTATAGGGCCAAGATGGTTCGTCTGATTTCACCACAGCTGGAAAAATGGCTCCTGTTTCTGGGATTCATGACCTTTAAAAGGTTGTTTCAATTCTCAGAGTTTCAATTTCTTTGACTCTAAAACTGAAATGGCATATCTTTTACAAATTTTGCCATGAAGAGGAACAAAAAATATATATAAAGCACCCAGCAAAGGGCAGGTATTGTTACTGCTATTTTAATTGTCATTCCTCTCTCCCCATTTCCATACCAGGAAACAACTTTTGGATTATTAATTTAGTTTACAAAAACACTGATACCATGATGTAAAGCACCTACTCTTTCAGACATGTTTTAGTCTCTGCTGCAGATCAAAACATTAGCTTTCTAGTGTATATACTAGACTCTTATGACTCTGGTTAGCTAAATCAAATGGTCAGCTATGAAACATGAGTGAATATGAACAAATAGATGGAAAATTGAGAAATAGACTTCAGAACACACCACGGGACTGTGTCATAGTCTGTTTTCTTTTGCTATAACAAAAATACCTGAGGCTGGATAATTAATTAAAGGAAAGAGGTTTATGGTTGGGCTTATGGTTCTGGAGGTTGGAAAGTCCCAGGGCATGGCACCAGTTTCTGGTGAGGACCTATGCTGCATTACAACACAGAGAAGCAGAAAGGGTGAGTGTGCATGTGCAGAAGGCCCATGTATGCAGGAGAACAAAGGGAGGTGCCAGGCTCACTTTACAACAACCTGCTTTTGTGGAGACTGTTAGGTGTCGCTGGCTCAGTTGTGGCTCATGGGTAGCTCCCAGAAAAATGCTCCGCAGACAGGAGAACCCACGCAAAAGACTTTATTTTACTGGGAAAGATAAGGTCCGCTCAGGGTGGAAAAAGAAAAAAGAAGAAAACATGGCATATGGCTTCTCTCAGATATTAGAATTTCAGCTGGCTGGGAGGAACCAATCGCGGAGGAGAATTCTTGCAGACTGACTGATGGACCAATAACATGTTAGAACGTAAAGTGGGAGGCAGCAAGATGGCGGCAGCATAAGCCGAAAATTCCTCTAACGTAAGAGGCGGGAAGAATGCAGACTGACAGGTGATGGGAAGGCCGGAAATTCCTGTAACAGAAGAGGCGGACAGAAGGCAGATTGACAGGTGGTGGGGAAGCCAGAAATTCCTGTAAGGAAAGAGACGGGCAGAGCGCAGATTGACAAGTGGTTGGGAGGCGGGAAATTCCTGTAACGGTTGAGAAAGGTGGCTTTATACCTTACAGAGACTACGTTAATTCCTTCATGAGTTGAAGGGTCCATGACTTCATTGCCTTACAAAGTTCCCATCACCTCCCAATACCTACAAATTGAGGAATTAAGCTTCACTGTGAGTCTAGTGAAGACAAACCATATTCCAATCACAGCAGACTGCCACAGGGTGAGGCCATAGCTGCCCTGCCCTGATGGTACTGCTGTATCCTAGCATTCTAACTGCAGCACCAGAAGGACAGGAGAGCAAGAGTTTGAGGTGGGATTATGTGTGTCCACCCCTCACCCCTCATAACAAAATATTTGGTGAAAATCTAGATGAAGAAAAATTTTATAATTACCTTTATTTAAAAGTTCTGTTAACAGTAGCATGTTATTTGATTCTAACATCAACCTTGTGGATACAGCAAGGACAATTAATTTTTGTCTTTCTTTCATAAGAAAAACTAAAAATTTGAGATACTAAGTCTTATCCCAGATCATATGGTTGTTATCAGGTGGAGTCTGATTCTGTATAGATCATTCCACCACACCTTCTTGCAAAATAACACAGGATTATATTTATAGAAGCCTTAGCCAACTTTTTAGTACTAGATTTTTAGAAGAAAACTTTCTTTGCAGTCCTTTCTGATAGCATAATAAAGTTTTAATGGCTGATGAAACTTCATATTGTAAAAAATAGTAGGGAGAGAAACACACTTCAGGATAAACTGGGAAAATTAGGCTGAACCCTAAAAGGATGTTCTGCCAATGGCTGGGTGGTTCCTATTATATTCCCATATGTAACAACTATAAACTCTGGATGAAATATAAGAACAACTACCTAAAGGCAGTAAAGAGCATGATAAAGCAGGAACATATTAGTACAGGGGATCAACACTGGAAGAAGGAAAGATACTGGGTGAGTTCTCATTTCTATGGTTTTTAGCTTGACGAAAGGTCTCAATCCAAACTAAGGAATCAAAAAATTATTTTTTTAAGTCTTACTGGTTTGAAAAGTAAGAGAATTGAAATTCAGAAGCAGCAACAGTTGAAAAAACAAGGAGGGAAATCTCAGAGAAAGCCAGAGAAACAAATTCTGGAGGTAAACATTGCCCAAATTCCTTGCCAACCTCTGAATCATATTTGCATAACCCAACCTCCCAGCACAGCAAGGAAGACAGTTTGCTGGTTAACTTATTGAAGTTATATAAGTTAACTGCCTGTGGAAACAAAACATCAATACTTTTTGTAGTAAGAGAACAGAATCAGAATCTATATAATATATAATTCACATCCAGGATGCATTCCAAAATTATCTGACATATGAGTTTAAAAAAAAAAAAAAAAAGCCAAACGTGAGTCACATTTAAAATAAAAGACAATCACTTTTCCCCAAACCTCTGTAGGTTTCGCTTGAGTACTCATGGGTAAATTGGGGCACAGTAAGGATTTACAAGTCTAATGCAATTCTGTCAGTCAAGAGTTAAAAGATGGTCCCTGGACAGGATTCTGGAAACTTCTCTAAGACCCCAAATAAAACTGGGAAACACATGGGGGCACAAGAGCCTTCTTTCTTTAGAGATGACCCACCTTCTTTCCCTCTTGAGAGGGCTTTCCTTCCTAATAAACTTTGCTATACTTTTATAAAAAAATAAAATAAAAATAAAAACAAACAGCAGATACTAACTCTGAGGTGATCCAGAGACTGGAATTAGTAGACAAAGATTTAAAAGTAGCTACCAGGATTATACTCCAGGATAAAGAGAGAAAAGAGAAATAGAAACCATTTTTTAAAAAAGAACCAAGTGAAAATTCTAGATCTAAAAGCATAATACTTGACTTTTAAAATTCATCAGATGAGCTTAAAAGATTTGAGATGTCAGAATAAACAAGGATATAAAGATAGAAGTAACCAATCTGAAAAAGAGAGGAAAAAAATATTTTAAAAAATGAAGAGAACTTCAGGGAACTATGAGCTCCCAAGAAAAAAGCAGGATCTAGCAGTTCATCAATACTGGTGGCCATATATATTTGTTTCAAGCTGATCAATTAGTCAATGTCCCAAAGATGGGAATAATTCCTCATTTACTTATGGATGAGAACTCTGGATGACCTCACTAGATATAATGCAAGATACCCATAAATTTCCAGTAACAGCAAGAAATCAGGTCACAATGGCAAGAAAAGCTTGGAAATGCAGGACATGTAAAAGTTCTCGGAAACACACCGTGATTAAGAACTAAAAGCTTCACAAAAGGCATGAACGTAAAAGTCTCATTACTGTAAAAAAGAGAAACTGAATTATCAAAAAAGGACTCAGCCCTTTACAGAGGTTCACATTTAACAATCTTGACCTGTATGATGAATGCAGAGTGCTGACCAAGAATCAGTTGCTTAACAAGATCCTGCAAACTCAATTCATTTAGGATTTCTCCCTCTCTGTCCCTTACCCACCCCACCCCACCCCCTCTGGTATTATAAAAATCTCTGCAGTCCTAAGAAGGCAATTTCTGAAAAATATCCTAAATCAATAAATGAGCCTGTGGAATTAGCACATTTGTAACCTGTGGTAGTAAGTATAATGAGTTTTGTAATTATCACTCAACTTCCATGTTTTTTTTTCCTGTTTTTTAAGGTATGTGAAACATTAGAAAGATTGTTTGTGATTTTATTTGTAATTTAGAAGAGTTTGATTAAATAAGTTTGTAATCAGTGCTGAAGCATTTGGGTAATTTAAATGGATAGATTTTTGCTTTATTCATTTTGAGAAGAAAGTACATAGAGCAATATTAATTATACTTGATGTTTGAAGGAATATTGTTTTAAATAACAATGTTGATAATGTACATTAAATACAATGTAAGTGGTTGCTGGAGTACTCTACTTTTTGAGGTGCTTTTGTTGGCGAAGAAGAATTCAGTCAACTTTTTTTATGAAGTTCTGCTGCAAATGTGAGTGAGATCTAGAAGGAAATGGAGACTGTTTATTTGCATAATAGAATGTCAAATACTACTCAAATTACAACTTGAGAGGTTTCTAACTTTGATGTTTTTAGGTTCTATTTTCAGGAAATCAGACAAAAATGATATAATATTCAGTTAGGCACAGTCGTGCACGCCTATAATCATAGCAGCTTGGGAGGCTGAGGCAGGAGGATCATGAGTTCAAAGTCAACCTCAGCAAAAGCGAGGCACTAAGCAACTCAGTGAGACCCTGTCTCTAAATAAAATACAAAAAAGGGCTAGGGATGTGGCTCAGTGGTAGAGTGTCCCTGAGTTCAATCCCCAGTACCAAATACATATATATGTAATACTATATGTATATAAAATACTGTCTCAAAAATCAGAGCTAACTATCAAAGACAAAGATCATTTTGAATTCCTAAGATTCATACTTTTCAATAATGTTGGATATATAATTTTTATTCTCTTGAATGGTCATAACTAATTTCATCTGTTAGGCTGACAAAGGATCCATGCACAAAGTAATAACCAGGTTTCAGTGCAAATAACCCAACTAGATGGCCAAAAGGACAGATCCTTCCAACTAGCTGAAAATGCTATTTATCCCCACAAATTTTTTTCCCATAATTTTTTACCTTTATTGACCAGATTGCAGAATAATGAGCTAGTTGGTGCCCTGGAAGTATACAAAAGTGATTAATAAGTGAAAAATGTTTGGTATTATAAACTGTAAGATAACATAAAGATATTGATTTACTGCAATCATTACTCTTTTTGATGATCAAATTATCCTTTATAGATGTCTCTTGTGTCCTTTGAAGATGACACTAATAATTCTTTAAATTGAGTTAATATATACCTAACAAAATTTAACATTTTAATCATTTTAAGTGTTCATTGAGTTCAGTAGCATTAAGCACATTTATGAGGTTGTTGTACCCATCACCACTATCCCTCTCCAGAACTTTTTTCATTTTATCAAATGTAAACTCTGTGCCCACTAAACACTAACTCCCTATTCTCCCCTCCCCTAGTCCCTGGTAACCACCACTCTACTTTCTATCTCTATGAATTCAACTGCTAATATAGTGGAGTCATACAGTATATGCCTTTTGTGATTGGTTTATTTCACTATCTCAAGGTTTATCCATATTGCAGCATGTGTCAGAATTTCCCTCCTTTTTGAGGCTGAATAATATTCCATTGTATGTATATACTGCATTTCATGTATCCATTCATCTGTTGATGAACACTGTGGGTTTGGGATTTGTGAATGATAGTGTTATGAACATGAGTATAGAAATACCTCTTTGAGATCTTGCTTTGAATTCTTTAGGGTATATATTCAAAAGTGAAACTTGTGCATCATATGACAATTTATATTGAATTTTTTGTTTGGTTGGTTGATATGGTTCGAACCCAGAGATTTGATCCCAGGTGTGCTTAGCCACTGAGCCACATCCCCAGTCCTTTTTATTTTTTATTTTATTTTGAGACAGGGTCTTGCTAAGTTGCTTAGAGCCTCGCTAAGTTACTGAGGCTGTCCTAGAACTTGTGATCCTCCTACCTCAGCCTTCCAAGTCACTGGGATTTCAGGCATGTACACTATGCCTGGCTGTATTTGAGTTTTTGAGGAACTACCATACTGTTTTCCATAACGTCTTCGCCATTTCATATTTTTACCAACTATGCACAAGAGTTCCAGTTTCTTCATATCATCACCAACACTTGTTATTTTGGATTTGTGACTGTGTGTGTCTACTTAGTTTTCAAAAATAGTTATCCTAAAGGGTCATTTTTACCTTCTTGACTGTGATTAATATCACAAAAGAAAAACACATGATGTTTGGTCATGTATTTTAAATGTCCATATCTACATATCTAAGTTCAACTGTTGGACTGTAAGGAGCTCACACATAGGGCAATGGTTCAGTACCTGTATAAGGAGAATTTTTTTTTTTTTTTGAGGTGCTGGGCATTGAACCCAAGGTCTTGTGCATGCGAGGCAAGCACTCTACCAACTGAGCTATATACCCAGCGCCCCTCTTTTTTTTTTGGAGCAATGAAATTATCTTAGAAATAGAGATGACAATTGTACAACATTGCATATTATACATTATGTACAATGTAGATATATTGTGAATGTACTTAATTGAACACTTTAAAATAGCTAATGTTTACACTAGTATTATTTTTTTCCCTCAGCTTCTTAAAAATTCAGTGAAATGGGTGGAAAGTCATTGATAGATAAATAAAAAAGATTTTTTGAGAAAAAATATTGCAAGCAGAAAGTTTGAGGGTGAGAAGAACAGCGCTATGGCTATAGTAATGAAATATGGTGGTAGATCTGAAATATGCTGGAAGATATTTCCTGCTGAGATGCAGGGAGGATATAAGGGTGGTGAATAACCTCATCATGATCCTTCCAAAATCTTCTCAGTTTCATTTTATTTATGTGACAAAAATGGTAAATGAATGTCAAAATACCTAGTGATTTAACTATAGAGACCTGCACAACTGACAGTTCAAAAAAATAATAAATAGAATGTCACCAAAGTCATTATCACATTCAGATCATTTGTTATTTCCCAACGTGAATCTGAACCTTAGTGTCTTTCATAGATAAAGTAAAATTTTTTTCTCTTAGAATTTGATCAATGTTTCCCCTTCAAGTAAATAAAGTAAAAATAATAATAATGAATATCATTTTTCCTAAGGGCAAATTCAGGATTTCTAGTAGCTGGTATTGGTAATGTGTGAAGTAACATACTTTCATGCAGTGATGGTAATAGTGCAAATAAATTCAGCTTCTCTATGAGGTAATTTAGCAATATGTAACCCATTTTAACGTGTATATCATCTTTTTACTCAGCAAATTCACTTCTGTGAAGTTATTCTAAGGAAATAACTGGAAAGCATACAGCTAGGTATGTACAAACATATTAATCAGAGTGTTATTCAAAACAATGAAAAACTGGAAAGAATTTTTTTCTCAGTTATCGATAAAGAAGTCATTAAGTAAATGACAGTGCATTCAATGAAATGTTGCTATGAAGATCTAAAATCAGTCATGAATATTAATATTTATTGCAAAGAAAATGTCCATGATAGATTGTTTTTAAAAAATATTACAAAACAGCAAGTACTGTATAATAATGTTTTATGTGTGCATAAATTATGGAAACATGCATCAAAATGCTGATAAGGACATCAGTGAGATGAAGGAGCAGGAAGTTTCAGGCCCCATTTATACCCCAGTAACATGAAAGTTAACAATAATAAACAGAGCAGAATACCTTTGTAAGAACTTAGATACCAGTTAAGAAATTACAGCAAACAATGAAAAATGCATAAAGATTTCCAGAAAAATAGGTAGAAAAATTCATGGCATTCTGTCCCTCTCCTTGTCACTCCCTGTATCCAATCTCACATGGCACAACTTGGAGGAAACCTCCCACACCAGAGAACTTCCCTTAGGACACAAATAAAGAATGGATCGAGCATCCGAACTTTTTACTGGCCTGAAGGAGGACCAGTATCTATCTGGCCTCACTTGGACCCCTGCTGAGAATAGCAGCCCTCTCTGGAAGCTGCTGAGAATAGACACTGAAACCACAGCATGCTAGAGCTGCAGTTCCAGAAGCAGACAGCAGGCAAAGGAAGAAATTACGGATTTCTGAAAAGAAGCAGGAATACGCTGCCTAAGGAATTGTAGATGATGAAAAGTATATACAGGCCCAGGGCAAATATATCCTGAGGAAAGGTCTGAGAGTTCCTATAACCTCTAGCAGGTTTGATTGGTGAACGTCTTCTCCTGCATAAAGCAATCTATAACAGGGAGAAGTGGTTATTTTTCACCTGCCTGGTATTTGACTCCCCACCTTAATGGATCGGCTGACCCTGATAAACCCCAGGAACTACCTTCCTGCCCCACCCTAAATGAGGTCCATAAAACTCAGACCCTGGTCTTGACCCAAGGTCATTTTCTGGACTGAAGATGAGCCTCTCAGGTGTTTGGTTGACTCCTCTGCTAAATACAGAAGAGCTTGCTGATCCCAGGTCAGTCACCTTCCTGCCTCCATTCTTTGTGCTTACATTTTTGGTTCCCTAATTGGGAACCCACTTAAAGTTCCTTTGTGCTTACACCAACTCTGCACTTCCTAATGTGTGACCTTGGGAAAGCTACTTACCTTCTGTAATTCTCAGACCTGTCATCTGTAAAAGGGGACTGTGAACAGACTACAGCAGTTTTAATGTAAGGATTAAATAAGATCACCTATGCTAAACTGTTTATTGTCAAAACTGCTCAATAAATCATAATAGTTGCTGAATTACTACTATTAATTTATCATTTGCCTGGGGCAGCACTTAATACAAAGAGTTTCCTTAAAGAATTATAGGAGACAGGATCTGTGTTCTGCCAGGGTACCAACAGATAATACTCAAAAGGGATGATTAAGAGATCATTGAAGGATCTATTCAACCATGGCAAAGGTAGGATTAAGGATAGACAAAGAGGAACAGAAAAGTAGTGTTGGGATAGTCACAAAAATCACTACCACCTAGAGGCCGACAGAGACCAGAGGAAAAAGTGTCTCAAAGCTCTAAGAGAAGGCCACCTGGCAAGAGATGTGACTTGACAAGTTCAGAGACTTAAGTTTGGGCATGGATGAGGCCTGGGAGATGAATCAGCCAGCCTTCCTCTCTTCCCACTCCCCAGTGTCTGGCTGATACATTCTTTTGGTCAGAATTCTGCCAGAAGCCAAGGGACAAAGGAGTGGTTTCCAGAGTAGAGTACAGACTGAGAAGGGTGGAGTATCAATCTTCAGGAACAAATGGAGAAGTTGAGAAAACATGATAGTCTTTCCTTTGGCAGAAAATCGAAACCTTCCCTTTACTGAATTAAGAGGAGAGGAAAGTATCTGAGTAGACCGAGATACTTGTAGTTGGTAGGATAGGAAACAGAGTGAATTCTAGAATGAAGATTGATTTTTATTTTCTTGGTAAATTTTATAGTGCTACTAATTATGAAGCAAAGGGCAGTACAATGGGAATTTTGAGAAATAAGCAGGAGAAGTCAAATGATTGGCTAGATAGGGAAATGCATAAAGAAACGAATAGACAAGTAGAATGGAAGACTGAGAGATGCTTGAGATCTTAATGAAGTAAAACAAGGAATCAGAAGAGTGTGTGATGAACAGTAGGACAATGTGATCAGGGCATGAGGGAGTGGAATATAAGAATGGAAGTGGAATTGTTCCAGAGTGGCAAAGATCACACTGTGGTCATTCCAACAGTTGATTGAAGGAGGAATGGAGGTGAAGGCCATAGAAGTGAAAGGAGTTGATTCACTTCACGCCACAGCAAATTCATGGGTGCCATGTTTGAGGTGAGTACAGTGACAGCAGACACCTTTCAGACACCACACTAATTGCGAACTTGAGATGGTTAATAACTTCAGTGTCAGATTATTCTAATACCCTTCATTAACATTATATCCTTGCAAAACTATTTTCTGCAATTGCTGAGATGTAAAGCAAACAACACACATACACACAGAAAACCCAAGTGTCTAGCAACAAATGAATTAATAAACAAAAGGTACTATATGTATACAATGGATTATTGCTCAGCTTTAAAAAACAATGGAATTCTGATATATACTACAATAAGAGTAAAGCATTAAAACATACTTAATAAAATAAATCAGACACACACACACACATACACACACACACAAACATCATATTGCATGATTCTACTTACATGAGATACCAAGAGTAGTCAAATTCATAGAGAAAGAAAGTACAATAAGGGTTATTGGGGTCCAGGGGGACGAAGAAATACAGAATTATTTTTTAGTGGGTACCACACTTCATTATGGGATAATGGATAGTGGAGATGGTTACACAGCAATGTGAATATACTAAATGCCCCTCCATTGTACATTTAATGGTTTAAAACTAAATTTTATGTTATATATATTTTACCACAATGAAAAAGAATTTTTAAAAATTCATAGGATATGAATTTGGTAACTGTCATAGTACTAATTGATTCAAGTAAGAATCATCAGTACTTGCTGGTACTACTGGACAAAAGTTTAATGAAAAACAGGAAACTTCCAGTATCAAAGAAACTCCCTATAGGGTATTGATTAATTATAGAAGGAAAAATAGTGACTTTAGAGCAAAGAAACCAGGCAGACATCACCTTAACCAAATGATCGAAGTGCACCTCACAAATGAGAGAGAAGGAGCCCCTGTGCCTCTTGACCCACCACATGGAGAAGAAAACAGCGCAGAACATCAGAAGTACTCCTTCCAAGATGGCCATAACCTGAACCTCATCATAAGAAACATCAGAATTTTAAAAAATCATAATTTTAAGAGGAAAACCCTGATTCAACTGACTTACAACAAAGATGATTTCTCTTTTTACTGTGAGGTAGGGTGGTCTATGTTTAGCTAGGTTAGCATTGCATCACTTGCTTTTGTTTCTGTATGTTTTTCACTCTGCCATTCTCAGCTTATCAGTTTATTTCCCTTGATGGTGGCAAGATGGTGGTTGTGCTACCTGCACTAGGTCCACAGGAAGCACAGGAGAGACACTCTGATTTGGATATGGCCTGAGTATGTCCTCCAAAGTTCATGTGCTGGAAGCTTGATCCCCAATATAGCAATGTTGAGAGGTGACAGAGTCATTAAGAGGTAAAAACTAGTAGGAGATACTAATGTCATCAAGGACACTGCCCTTAGAAGAGATTAACATAGTTCTCATAGGTACCAATTAGTTCCAACAAGAATGGACTGTTATGAAAAAGAGAAAGCCTATCCCTGAATCTCTCTGGTTTCTTAACTACCTTCCATATGATCCCTTCCACCTGTGTTCCCTTAACGGTGCCATTTGCCATGTGGTGATGTAGACAGAAAGCTCTTACCAGAGTTGAGCAGATGCTGGTGCCATGCTCTTGATACTCCAAAACTGTGGGGTGCTTAAGTCTCTTTTATTTATAAAGTACCCAGCCTCAGGTAATTTGTTATAGCAACAGAAAGTAGACTAAGTGAGGAGCTCTACTTTCTATTTGCCACTTTAATCAGTGAGGATAAGCTTTTCCTAGAAATCTCTGAACATAATTATCCTTCTGGGTCTGTGGACAAAACCAGTCACATGCCAAACCAGACACAATTCACTGACAAAGAGAAGGAGATTGCTACAACTAGCCCCAGTACTCAGGAGCTCCCTGGGAATCATGTGTGATCTAACGTGTGGTTCTACAGCAAGGGAGAATGGCTGGTGCTGATGCACAGACCTCAAGAATAAAGGCAGCTGGAACACAGGATGCAAAATGACTCAGTCACAAGGACACTGAAGGGGACTCAGGGACATGATGGTGGGTATGCTGGGGAGGAACCTGAAAATCATGGGGAGGTCAGGAGGTAGAAGCAGTAAGGACATCTGAGGGATATAGTCAGTGGAACTATGAACCAGGTTTTACTTTTGTGTGTGCCTTTTGTTTGGATAATTATAATGACTCAAAGTGGCAACAAGTCATAAAGAATAATAATATTACGGCATTTGCAGATAAATGGATGGAATTGGAGAATATCATGTTAAGAGAAATAAGCCAATCCCGAAAAACCAAAGGTTGAGTGTTTTCCCTGATAAGTGATGATAATACAAAATGGGGGGTGGGAGGGTGAGGGGTGAGAGAAGAATGGAGGATCTTTAGATTTCGTAGGGGGAAATAGGGGGGGATATGAAAAATTGTGGAATGAGACAGACATTACCCTATGTACATGTATGATTACACAAATGGTAGGAATCTACATCGTGTACAACCATAGAAACAAAAAGTTGTGCTCCATTTGTGTGAAATGAATCAAAATACAGTCCATAAAAATAAAAAAACAAATAAATTAATTAAGTTTTTAAAAAGAGATATGAAATGTTAGAGGCTATGGTTGTGGCTCAGTGGTAGAGTGCTTGCCTAGCATGTGTGAGAGGCACCGAGTTCAATCCTCAGCACCACATAAAAATAAATAAAGTAAAAGTATTTTGTCCATCTACAACTAAAAATTTTTTTAAAAGATATGAAATGGTAACAAGGTAAATTAAATGCCTGTGAAATTATCAATGTAAAAAAAAAACTGGCAACAAGCAGGGCAATGTGAATTGTATGAAGAATCTCGTAACCTTTTTTTTTCATAAAAACAAACAACATATTTAATGTTAATGAAATGGGAATGGAAATAGGAAAATAATGTTCAAACAATGTGATCCTATCCCTTGAATAAGGGAGTATAAAGATTTCCCAGGAAAAAATACACAGAATGTCCTTTTTAACTTTTTTTAACCCTTCCCTTGGTTTCACAACTCCCTGTCTAGCCTGTTATAATGCTTTATCACCTTGAGACTCAAGAAGTTCAATCAATACCATGGTTGCCCAAATTTAAGACCAATTATTCTTTTTCAGTCTTGAAAATACATGAAATATAACCATTTAGCATCCTGTTCATTTCCAGTAGTTATTTCACACAGGTTTCATAAGATCTACTTAATTGTATCCTGGACACTTAGTGGATACCTCTTTATTGCATTTTGTGATGTGTACAATCAATGAAAATGAACAATTCCTAGATTTAATTTATAGAAAACTAGATACAATGTATTTTACAGAAAAGTTCTCTTCATTATGTCTACTTTCTAGGTTTACTGTAGTTTTGAATATCAATCTTTAGAGGAATCAAGTTGTTTTGATTTATCAATAGAGAAAAGCATTTTTGAACTGATTCTAATTTCCTAGCTAGTAGGACTTGTTGCTTGAGATTTAACTACAATGGTGCATTTTAATGAATCATTAAATTGCTTCTTGGTATGGATTCAGTCAAAAGATTTTTATTGCAAGAAAATGTTTTAATCTTTTCCTACCCTTGAACTTGTTTATTCATGTATTTGCTAACTATACTTTGGTAAGTATTCTGGAAGTAACAAAGGACACAGTGGTCCGTGATGCACACCATTACTAATTAATAATATTAACAATATATCATACATATAGTACATATGCCAGGCCTTGTGCTCAGTTACATCTCTTTTGAAGGGAATGTACTGGGGATTGAACTCAGGGACATTTGACCACTGAGCCACATTCCCAGCCCTATTTTGTATTTTATTTAGAGACAGGTTCTCACTGAGTTGCTTAGCACTTCGCTTTTGCTGAAGCTGGCTTTGAACTCGAGATCCTCCTACCTCAGCCTTCTGACCCTCTGGGGCTACAGGTGTGCACCACCATGCCCAGGCAAGTTATATCATTTTTATGTGATTATTATATCCGTTGGTTACCACTGTCATTACTTCCAATTTGTAAATCAAGAAACTAAAACCACATGATGATATAAGTTGCCCATGCTATTATAGCTAAGAAATGGAAGAGGCAAGAAGCAAAATTCAATCCCATTTAGGTAGTCTCTAGAGCATCAGCTGCTGCCCACATTACTGTAGTGCTTCTGGCAGATAATATGTCTTAAAGAAGCACAAATATGATAAATGAAATAGAAGGAAACCTAAGGCATCCTTTAAGGAAAGAGGGTAGAGAAGATCATCATGGACATGATGACTGTCCTGTCCCTCTATAGTTCCTTCACTAAGTCCAAGGAAAGGTGCATGGATTGAGAGGGTTGTACAGCTACACAGAAAAGGAGTAGGTTAAAGGTACAGAAAAACTAACAGAGAAAAGTACCTGATTGACTAGTGAAAGAGGCATACTAAGACACAGGCTTGCTTATGAACTGTGTTCATAACACAGGACTTTATCCTGATCAGTGACACACCATCTTACCACTTAAATTAGGCTTTCCTGCCTTCTTGTATTTTCTTGCATATTCTTCATAATATTTCTTGCATATTTCTTTTATTGAATCTTTCAATTTTTTAAATTAGAAATTGAATGTAAGTAAAATGGTTTTCTTCCACTTTTAACAGAGAGATGCTCCTCAACCTAGGCTGGAATTATAATCTGATAAACCCACTGTAGGTTGAAAATACCATAAGTCAAAAATGCATTTAATACACCGAACCTACCCAACACCACCACTAAGCAACATACTGCAGAGCCTCAGGGGTTCACTCTCTTGATCATGTGGCTGACGGGGAGCTGTGGCCAGCAGCTGCTACCCTGCATCACGAGAGTATTGAGAGAGTACTCCTCATAATGCTAGTTCAGGAAAAGTTCAAAATTCCAAAATTTGAAGTACAGTTTATACTAAATGAGTACTGCTTTCACATTATCACAAAGTCAAAAATCTTAAGTGGAGCAATCATAAATTAGGAACAATATGTATTAAATTACTTGGAGACCATGACTTCAGTTATGGGACACCTTTCTTATCAAAATGTCCTTTAATGACTACTAATTCTACTTCTTAGTGAAAAAACTTCATTTAAAATTATTTAGGTTTTGACTGACTTTGCAGAAATATTTGGATAGGAAGGGGAGTCATGCACTTTCAGCTACTTGAAAAGCATAGGCTTATCATAATAAGGGAATACACTCTGCTTTATAAACCCATGTTTTGAAGCAGTGACACGTGAACCAACAGTCTGCCCAACTTCACAGCTCAGAACTTGGGATTCCACATTCAAGACATAGTTCCTTGAAGACCCTCTTTCTAATAGAAAACTATTGCATCAAAATTAAAAATAGAGTACACATACAAGATACAGATTCTTTTGTATCAATTAAAAAAAGAAAGAAATTAGCACATGGAGAACTTGTGCTGCCTCTTCATGGCAACTTCCTCAGATAGCTCAGCCTTTCAGAGAGAATGGTGGTTCTCAAATCCACTAAAGCAACTGTGCAGAAGTCATGACTTTTTTCTGAAGTTGTGTTTTGTTTTAAATATTTCTCAGGCTTTTTCTTTACTCAAGTCTGCTGGGAGAAGAAATATCGTGTATGAACCATGATGTCTTTAATGTTGTGTTGATGTCACTCCTCTCTTTGCCAATTTCGTGTGAGTGAATACACATCCAGGAAGCATGGTGATGCAGCAGGCTGCACCGATTAAAGACTTATACAAGGGGGCTGGGAGTGTAGCTCAGGGGTAGAGCACTTGCCTAGCATGTGCAAGGCCCTCAGTTCAATCCCCTGCACTGTAAAAACAAAGAACAAAATAAAATAAGGCAGCCATCAGCCATTTTTACAAAATTTGAAGCCTCAATATATTACTTTGGACACATGGGTCTGTTTATGAAAGAAAACCCTAAAAAGAGTGACTTTAAAACATTAGAAGTTAATCTTCATTTCTCTTCCAAGAAGTCTATGTCCTGACCCCTTCAGTCATAATGACTTGCCCCGCATGGAGTGAGCACAGTTCATTCTGAGGCTGCAAGTCAAGTCCATATTATAGTCCAGACTTTGGGAAAGAAGAATGGGCAGAAAGCTTAGAGAGATATCCCAACTTAGAAGATTTCCTGAAATTTCCCACAGAGCACTTTGACTTCCATCTCAAAGGCCAACACTTACTTAACCACATCTAACTGCAAGAAGGCGGGTTCCTATTACTAAAGAAGAAGAAAGGACACTAGAATGCAGAAAAGTTCCCCTTGCCATAGCCAAGTTGATGGAATTATAAGGTGAGAAACCTTATTGGATGACTGTGGACCCCACAACCTGAGTCTAGTTCTCATGGCAAAGATTAAGACTAATGGAGGAGGGGCCCGAAATTTTGAAACTCCAGTGGAGGGGGTTCCACAGAAATGAGAAGTTTTACTTGCTCTGGGGAAGACAAACTGAAGCACATGATCCCCTGCAACTCTAACCTATGCTAACTCTAACAGAATGAAGAGGGGAAGTAAGTCCAGCTCTTAATTCAGGACCCAAAGGTTTGCAGATAGCTGAGGTCATTTATCAAGAGGCCATTGAGAGATTTCGGGTGAATGAGAGGACTGCTACCCATGGAGTCATGAGAAATTTTTTAAAAAGGGAAAGGTGGGGTGGGGGGGTTCTGGAATGGAGGCACTGTCCTGGGAAGTGGGAAACCCTCAGGAGCCCAGACCAATCCAGACGAGATTCACAATGGAGCCAGGGGTGGTGGCACACACCTGTAAACCCAGCTATTCAGGGGGCTGGGGTCAGAGCATCTCTTGAGCCCAGGGGCTCAAGGCCAGCACGGAAATTGTAGTTAAATCTCCTCTCAAAAAGAGAAGACAAAATGTGCATACACAGCATTGGATCCGCCTTGCCAGGAGAGGTTTTTTGATTTTTCAATAGAAGTAAAAGGAAAAATAGACATCGCTAGGCAGGCTTTTTGTTTTGTTTTGTTTTGTTTTGTTTTGTTTTTTGTTGTTAGAAACAATTTTTCCTTTAAACATTATCTAATAAATTTCCAAAATACAAAATAAAGGCATGCTTTTTATATTAAATTAGTCCTAAAATACACAAAGACAAACATGAATTATTCCCCTATATCTCACGTTTCATAAGCCTCTGAGGTATGCAGTGTTGATCAACTTGTGTGCCAAAAAAAACACCTTCACCTCCCCTCTCTTCACATGTGTACAAACATATTCAATCATGCATGAGGATAAGACTATTGTTTCCTGGGGCTTTGGGATATGTGGTTCTTTTTGCAAAAATAAGATATTTTTATCAATATTATTTTATATATGTATACACACATATACATTAAAAAACCCTCCAAATGATTAGATACAGATCTGGCTTATCCTTTCTATCTGATGCATTATGTTCCATAAAATGTATATGCTTTAATTTATTAAATGAACTTTTTACTGGTGAATATCAGAAATTCATTTGACAGTCAACTATGGAAGACTTGAGATGACAGATTAGAGGCACCCAAGACTTTCTCACCTCTTCAGGAGGCTAAATCAGAAAAACAGGAAAGCAGCTGCATACCAAAGTGGGTGACTGTGGGAGAATGCTAAAGTTCAATAGTGGGCAGACAGAGACTTGGAGAAACACAGAGACCTTGGATAGTGGAGCAGAAAGTGAGATAGAATGCCCCAGCCCTGACCACATAACAGCATGGGAAAGGACAGGAGTAAAGGTGAAAGAAAGTGAGTTCCACACGTTTGTTTTATTCCATGGATGCAAGGATTCGTTCACCACGTGCAAATCAAAAAACACAATAGAGAACATAAAAGGAATCAGATTAAATGTTACATGATCTTCTCAACAGATGGAGAACAAGTCTTGGATAAAATTCAACATTTCTTCATGATAAAATCTCTGAATAATTAGGTAGAGAAGGATCATACTTCAACATAATAAACTCTATGATAAACCCATAGCCAACATCATAGTGAACAGGGAAAAACTAAAAGCATTTTCCCCTAAAATCAGAAATAAGACAAGGTTGTCTGCTCTCTCCACACTTAATATAGTACTTGAAATCTTATCAAAAGCAATTAAGCATGAGAAAAATGAAAAGGATACAAATAGGAACAATGAAGTACAATTATTCCCCTTTGTGGATAATATGATTCAGTACTTAGAAAAGTCCTAAAAAACTTAGAAAACCCACCAAAAGACTTTTAGAACTGATAAATTCAGCAAAGTAGCAAGATTCAAAATCAACGTACAAAAATCAATAGCTCTTCTATACACCAGTAATTAACTCACTGGGAAGTAAATCAGGAAAGCAATCCCATTCACAATAGCCTTCAAAAAGAATGAAAGAAAGGAGGAAAGAAAGAAAGAAAGAAAGAAAGAAAGAAAGAAAGAAAGAAAGAAAGAAAGAAAGAAAGAGAGAGAGAGAGAGAGAGAGAGGAAGGAAGGAAAGAAGGAAGGAAGGAAGGAAGGAAGGAAGGAAGGAAGGAAGGAAGGAAGGAAGGAAGGAAGGAAGGAAGTTGGTTTTGGAATATACCTAACCAAGGAGGTAAAAGATCACGATGATGAAAATTTCATAACACTTAAGAAAGAAATTGAAGGACATACTAGAAGATGGAAAGACATCTTGTGTTCATGGGATGGAAGAGTCAGTAATGTTAAAATGACCATACTGCCAAAGTGATCTACAGATACAATGCATTCCAATCAAAATACCAGTGACATTTTGCAAAGAAATAGAAAAAAAAAAAAACTAAAATAGATATAGATGCACAATAGAAGTGAACAGTCAAAGCAATCTTGAGCAAAAAGAGCAATGCTGGTGGCAACACAATACCTGATCTAAAAATATATTACAGATCCAAAGTAACAAACACAGTATGGTGGGGGAATGGGAATAGGAAAGACAGTGGAATGAAACTTTCCTATGTTAGTATAGGAATACAAGACCAGTGTAACTTCACATCATGTACAACCACGAGAATGGGATCAAAATTATAGTGGGTTGCACCCCATGTATGTATATGTCAAAATACATCCTACTGTCATGTATATCTAAAAACAACAAACAAATTAAAAATAAATAAATATATACAAAAAACAACATGGTATTAGCATAAAAATAGACACATAGACTGACAGAATAGACACGAGGACTCGGAAATAAACCCATGTGTTTGCAGTCAACTGACGCTTGACAAAGTTACCAAAAACATACATTGGATCAAAAATAGCCTCTTCTGTAAATGATGCTGGGAAAACTGAATATCCATATGTAGAAGACTGAACTAGATCCTTCTCAACCTGTACAAAAATCAACTCAGAGTGGATCAAAGGCATAAATGTAAGACCCAATACTGTTTTCACTACTAGAAGAAAACACAGGGGCAACACTACTAGATATTGGCACAGGCAACAGTTTCCTGACTAGGACTCTAATAGCTCAGGAAACGAAAGGAAGAATTAACAAATCAGATTACATCAAATTAAAGACTTCTGCACAGCAAAAAAAAAAAAGCAATATTTACTATATGTAAAGTTTACATATATTTACAAAAATTTACTATATGTAGTAAAGGGACAATCTACAGAGAGAGAGAAAATCCTTGCCAGTTATTCATCTGACAGAGCATTAATATCTAGAATATATAAACAACTCAAGAAAATTAGCAATGAAAGAACAAGTAATCAAAAAATGGGCAAGTGATCTGAACAGATACTTCTCCAAAAAGGGAGTACATATAGCCAAAAATTATGTGAAAAAGATGCTTGATATTTTTAGCTATCATGGAAATGCAAATCAAAAGTACATTGAGATTTCATCTAACTCCAGTCAGAATGGTCATTATTTAAAAAAAAAATAGCAATTGTTGGCAAGGATATGGAGAAAAAGGAAGCCTTATTTACTGTTGGTGAGAAGGTATATTAGTATCGTCACTATGGAAAATAGTTTAGTTTCCTCAAAAAATAAAAAAATAGAACTACCATATGATCCAGTTACACCACTCCTCAGTATATGTCTGAAGGAAATGAAGTAGCCTTCAAAGGAGATACCCACATGCCCATGTTTATTGTGGCACTATTCACAACAGCCAAGATATGGAATCAGCCTAGGTGCCCAACAAGAGATGAATGGATTGTTAAAATGTGGCATATGTACATAGTGAGTATTACTCAGTCATAAAGAAGAAGGAAATCATGTTATTTGTAGGAAAACAGATGGAACTGATGGTCATCATGTTCAGCAAAATAATCCAAATACAGAAAGACAAGTATTGTGTATTTTCTCTCACATATGGAAACTAAAATAAAATAAAATGACCTGGAAGTAGAAGAGGGACTAGTGGGGAAGGGAAAGTGATCTAGGGGGAGGGGGCTAGAGAGTACAGCAAGAGAGGGTGAAAGTGATCAAAGCACCATTTATACATATATGTAAATGTCATTTTGTATGAATAATCTGTGCTAATGATTAAAAACAAAATAAAAATATGAGCTATGGAACAAGAATAAAAAAAAAATTAAAAAGCAGTCAGCTATGTTAGGAAATTTCTTTTCTACAAAACAACTTGCAGATAAACTCCGGTACTGTTAGTATGCCCAATTTGAGAAACATCAAAATCTTCATGTCTCCCTGAATTCACCATTCATAACAGATTCAATATTCCACTGCTGATCTCAAAAGAGAAGAATACCATCAAGCCATCAAAGGATGTGCAAGTATTAATTATATGACTGTACTGAACTATTTTTAAATTTCGAACTATAAGAATTTCACCAACAATGGCAAAGAGGACAACACATTGCTGAGGTAAACATCAATCTTCCCATGGAACTAAACATTAAGTTAATTACAGTGACAAGGCTGTGTTTTCAGTCCCCATAGAAGTGCTTATGTTGTTAGTCAAGAGGAGAAAAATTATCTAAAAACAAGAGCTCCAGGATAGAGATTAAATGGATACATTTAAAAATTATTAGTTGTACAATCTATAAATAACTAACAAGACAATGTACCACATGGCTCCTCATCACTGATGTCCCATAGCTGCACTAGAGCTATAAGTTATACAGGTTCTGCTAATGAATCTCATTTATAACTGTCTCCCTTCAGTTCTGTGTGTGCCTTAGTCACCAGCAGCTAGATTATCCCTTGTAGTGCCAGGCCCCTTTCCAAGGCCTGAGGAATCTTCTTGCCTGGTCATGCTTGTAAGCCTTAATTATAAGCATAGCAAATAATTAAGGATCCCAATGCCATCCCAATGCCTAATAGCCAGCACCTGTTAGGCACTCCCCATGTCTCCCAGGTGCTATTTGAAAGTGATCCACACTTTTTCTTTTTGAAATCCTCACAACTGTCTCATTCTGTTTTCTGATGCTGTAACAGAGTACCAGAGACTTGGTAATTTATAGATAACAGGTTCAAGGTCCTGGAGGCTAGGAGAGCATGGCACCGGCATCTAGAGAGGGTTTTCATGCTGTATAAACCCATGGTGGAAGGTGGAATGGCAAGTAAACAGGCACACGAGAGAGAAGAAGAAAGCCAAACTTATTATCAGGAGCCCACTCCCACAATAACAGCATTCATCAATTCCCTCAAGAACTAATCATCACCACTTAAAGGTCCCACCTTTTACTCCCATCACAGTGGCAATTAAGGTTCAACAAAACTTTTGGAAGGGACATTCAAACCATGGCAACAACCTGTAAAATGGCCAAGAAGCGCCTGTTGTGTGCCTAAGCATTGTTGCATGCCCTAGAGTAAATGAAGGAAATATAAAATCCTGAAGAGATTATAGTCTGCCTCTGAAACTAAGATCAAAATAAGAAAAAGAGAGAGATCTGAACAAGCCAGCACAAATTTAATTAAATTATGTGACAAGGGCTACAAGTGTGAGAGGGTTTTAGAGAAATGGAATCTCTGAAAGACTAGAGTTATCTTCAAATTTTTAAAAGGAAGGTATTTTCAATTTGAAATGCTTATAAATTCTGTTGTGAATAGAGCAAGATGATTTTTCTAAAGATGTTATTCTTCATTTGATGCTTCAGTTTCAGACTTTGAAAATAAAGCAAAAAATATTTAGAATGATGAAATTATTAACAGAATGCCTAAACATTGTATAGATGATTCTTAAGATCCTCAGGCAAGCCTGTGTAAATCTGCTAAAGGATTTAGAGTCTATGCTTTAGTTTCCTAATAAAAATAAGAATAGTTTCTCAGTAAAAGGATTAAAAAGCACATATTCTTGGGCTCCCTTGTTGCTCCTGTCCCCACTGGATTATCTGTCCCTATTTCAGCTGGTAAGACATTTATATTATACTTGATCCATTAATAGACTGAAATGCTAACTTTTTACTTGCCTCTGAACTTCTAATCAGAAGCATAGCTTTACAAATCATTGCTACCCAGGTATACAAATCTATACCATCAAAACCATATATCCTGGAAGACAACATTTGTTTGAAATCTCTGGTAGGAGTGAGATACAAGTGCTCTACCTCTTTCCTGGATTTTCAGAATGGGTTGGATATGGAATTGAGTGAGCCTCCATTCAGTCCACTGAGCCCATTCGGTAGTTGCACAACAGCCCATTCAGTACTTGGGGACCAGAGTAAGTTCACAGGGATTTGTTGGCTTAAAATCCATTTCTTGCTTGGCTCATCTACATATTGAGTTATTTATGGAGACATTTGCTAGCAAGACTATATGAATATATTTTTAGGAAAGTTTATTTTGTCTGTAGCTTTAAAATTGGATTGTGATCTCTTTTAACAAGAAAAGATATCCAAATTTCTAAAATATTGGAAAAGATTCATTTGGAAAATTGATGAGCATGTGTTGCCCATTCTTCATAAAAACCATTGTATATAAAGCAGTGTGTCAGAATTTGCCTGCACCCAGATGCTTGAAAATGCAGAACCTGCAACAAGGATTAAGGTGCTAATACTTTCCTTAGAAAATACAAACCCAGGACAGTGAAGTTAATGTAAAAAAAAAAAGAAAACAAAACAAAACAAAACAAAAAACCCAGGGGCTTACACCTGTAATCCTAGTGACTCAGGAGGCTGAGATAATAGGATCACAAGTTCAAGGCCAGTCCCAGCAACTTAATGAGATCATCTCAAAATTAAAAAATAGAAAGATCTGGCAATGTGGTTTAATGGTTAAGCCCCCCTTGGTTTAATCCCTGGTACAAAAGAAAAAGAAGAAGCAGAGGAAGAGGAGGAGGAGGAGGAAGAGGAGAAGAAAGAAAGAAAGAAAGAAAGAAAGAAAGAAAGAAAGAAAGAAAGAAAGAAAGAAAGAAAGAAAAGAGATGGGGGAGGGAAGGAAGGAAGAAAGAAAGGGAGGGAGGGAGAGAGAGAGGCAAGCAAAGATGGATGGAATATAATGGGATGTATTAGTAACATCACAGAAGTTGCTGTTATCATTTAGTGACAAAGAAGAAGAGCAGGTCACTCAGTAGCCTATTTCTTCACCATGTGTGATTTTCCAGAAAGGTTGCAAAGAGGAACTGCATCTCAGAGTAGCCCATGACAGAGAGATAGGAAGGGAACATATGTACCCAGCTTCTCTCAACTCTCCTTTCTTTGTTGCCAACCTTCAGCTCAAGGGGAGTTAACTCCCTCACAAGTCCAAGTAGTGGCACCTGGGCCACTGGCAGCCATTCCGAAAGACAAATACAACATCCATGTGAAGTTTTAGCAAAGTCAAGGGTGGAAGGGCAACAGGTGCCACAAAAGAAGCAAGAAAGAGAAACACCTAAGGAAGTCCAAGGAAGTCTTCCTTGCAGCTAAGGGGTGATCACATGACCAGACATGGCTTAACCTAAAGGACCCCACAAGACTCCACCTCCCAAAGGTTCTATAGTATCTCCCAATAGCACCACCTTAGGGTGAGGCCTTTAATATGTTGGCCTTCTGTGTTTTTTTATGGTCTTCCTTCCTTCATTTCCTTTCTTCCTTCCTCCCTTTCTTTCTTCTTTCCTTCTTTACTTCATTTTATCTCTTTTAGAAAAAATTGCACTTCATAATATTTGGGGGAAAAAAGAGCTTGGAATTAATGAAATAGAGGATGAATGAGATTTGATAAAGCGGAAGATTTAAGGAAGAAAAAACAGCACTACTTCAAATGGATACAAGTTTATGAAATATGAATGCTGCTGAGTAGCTCATTTGAGCAAAATATGCAGTTTATAAAGTTCTTATGTACCTTGAAGCCAATTATATTCTTCAGTCAGTAGAGAAAGTAAAGAACAATAACTCAATTGTGAACAATAAGAACTGTTTGGGAAGTTGAAAAGCAATGAGATCTTGAGCAGACAGTTAGGCAAGGGGAGTCTGAGCAGAGACACTCATGAATTCCTATTAAAACAGGCACAAATATCTGGGGGTTCTATAAAGGAAAATGGCCTGAGAGGAATGAGTGACTCAGTAAATCCTCATGATATTGACACAAAGTATGAAGAAAGGAATGGTGTATGTTGGAACATATGTAGTTAACACGAGTTGCCATAAACTCAAAGTTCAATAGAACATTTATGAAAGATGAAAGACAATGGCATATGTTGTAGAACAAGTTCCAGAATGGTGCAACATGGAACTCTAGATAAATATGCCAGGCTGCAGCATCAAACCAGATGAAAGCGCCAAGGGTAATATGTCAGTCAGGGTTCTCCAGAGAAGCAGAACCAATAGATGTACATATAGATGTAGACATAATTATAGATGTAGATATAGATGTAGACACAGACACATAAGTCTATGGAGATATGAAGAGATTTATAAAGAGGCATTGGCTCGCACCATTATGGAAGTTAAGTCCCATGTTCTGCTGTCCTTAAGCTGGAGGCCCAGGACCACCCATGGTGTTGTTCCACTCCAAGACCACAAACCTGAGAGCCAACAATGTAAGTTCTAGTCCAAGTGCAGAAGAAGAGCTTGCAAGCAGTCAGGCAAAGAACAAATTTTCCCACACCCCACATTTTGTTCTTTTCAGACATCCAACAAATTGATGCTCAACCACACTGGGGAGAAACATCTATTTTATTCAGTCAATTCATTCAAATGTTATTCTCATCCAGAAACACACAGACACATTCAGAATCATGTTTAACCAGATATTTGGTGCCTCATAAACCAGTCAAGTTAACACATAAAATTAACCATCACAGACAATGAAAGAGCCTTTTAAACAGTAAGAAGAGGACAGGGACAGATCCATGCTTAGCCTGGTGGCACAGTGATGAGTAGCATGTGAAAATAAAAAGAGAGTGAGTAGGCATCAGAGAAAGCTGGGATCAACTGGGATGTGACACTGAGCAAGTTCTTTAACCTCTGGAAGCCTAAATGTTCCTTCACAGAAATGTAACTATTTCATATATTTTCTGATAGAGGTAATAACCTCTACCTCATAGGATTATTAGGATTAAGTCATGTCTATAAAGGACTTAGAATAAGAAGATACCTATGAAGTAAGTGCATGCTAGACATTTAATAACAGAACATTCAATAACAAGGCAAAGATAAACATTGAAAAACAGAACAAAACCACTCATTTTTAGTTTAAATTTAATCTTCATTAGGAAGTATTTTAAAATTTTAAAAAATATAAGTAAACCTTCAAAGGAGTTGATGCTTAAGATGCTTGTCAAAACTTGATAATTTCTAATTATTTTTTATGTTTTCAAGTCCTCAGGTCCAGGTGAATTAGAATATATAATTAAGAATATCGAAGGAAATTAGGACAGCAGACTAGGAATGAAATTTCCAAGGGGAACTGGGAATAATGTCTTAACTTCCATAAGGAGCAGAAGTGGATACTAAGACACCAGGCCACTATAGAAAATTCAAATTTTGAATGCTACATGAATTGCTTCAAAACTGCATTGATTGGTTTTCCATAAATATAACAAAATACCAGAGATAATTAACTTTTAAAGAGAAAAGCTTATTTTGTCTCACATTTTTGAAGTTTCAGTCTGTGATTGTTTGGCCCCCTTAGCTTTGGGTGTGTAGTAAAGAGCACATCATGGCAGGACAACATGGTGGAGCAAAACCACTCAACCCATGGCCAGTGAGCAGAAAAGAAGACAAAGGGGAACCACAATCCCCTCTGTGGGCTCTTGGGGGACGTTCAACATCCAAACTATAGCAAACATAGAAATCCCGCTTAGAATAACCCTACTTCTATTATCAAGCAGATGATTTGTGATCATTTAGAAAGAAAGAAGTGATTTGCTACAACCAATGTCAATCTGCTAAGAAAAAATCTTACCACATCTTGGGGTTTGTTTTGTTTTATTTTGTTTTTTGAGAATGTTAAATTAGTGAGTGATCTAAAAGAACCATACTCCAAGTCCGGGAGCCTAGGAGCAGGTAATATTCTTGGCTCCAGCAGGTACGGGCACAATGCACAGACAGGTGCTTAGAATTAAAGATGAGGAATGACAAAGGGATTCAGCATAAGGGATTCGGTGATCAGAACTAGGGTGTGAAGAGCCTGGATCAGATCTAGAAATAATGGGTATTCCCAGAGCTGGGCAAGCAGTATGATTGGTTTTGATACGGAGATTGGCATGCAGAGGGCTATAGTCTCTGGATCATGAAGGAGGGAAGGAAACACACTATAAGAGGAGACACTGGACTGGGATACCATTTGCAGGAGGTTTTGTTAATCCCAAGGATGTCTGGAGTAGAGTGACCCTCAGAGCATCATGAACTGAGGTTAAGGTCCAAGCCTCTGTTTTCCTCCCATCCCAAGGGCAAGGCACTGAACTACATGCCTGAGAAGGCTGTATCCTGAGGTAATGCTGCAGTCCCTGGGCAGAGGGCAAGGTGGGGGATGCCCAACTCTGAGCCTGCAGGAGCTGGCGGAAGGAGTACCTTGTGCTGAAGGGACTTGGACTGCATGCTGCGGCAGGCACTTGACTAAGCTTGATGCTGGCTCTCTACAGCACCCAGGAACATTGCTTACAACCCTCTGAGACCACCAATCTGACTTAAATAATCTCAGCACTGGGAATGCTGGGAAATTCATGGAGTTTTGCAGAAAGTTCAGCTCTTTGCTAGCAGCAATTTAACGTCTTTGGGTTTCAGTTTTCATCTGTCTTTATACAACATTTAGGGTCAGTATTATAAGGTATAAAACATAAAACATTTAGCACTGAGTCTATCATACAGTTGGTGCTTAAAAAATTTTAATTTCTTTTGCCCTTCCCATTCCTTTGTTGACTCTAGGAAGTGTTGAATTTGCAGGTGGGAATCCGGTATCTAGGATGACAGAAAGAAATAAGATATGAGGACATGAAATCAGCCAGAATCAAAACATCAAAGAAAAGCTCTAATAACAGGATGAACGGGCTACACCAACTGGTTTACTAATGACTTGGATTAACCTGGACAGAAGATTTGCATATTAAATGTGTAGATGAATTAAACTTAAGGAAATACCATATACATCAACAAAATTGTTAAGATAAATACATATATAAATAAGTCATATTAAAAAAGAAATATCAACATGCTGGATGATAAGAGTCAGATCACTTTGTAGCTTAGAATGATGCAGTAAAATAAAGAATATAACACTTAACTGGGATAAAGTTGAAATATTTAGTATAAGTCCAATGGTTAGGTTGTACACACATGCACACACACACCAGGAAAGCAAATAATAATAGGTGAAATTACTGAGTGCCAAATGCTGCTCATGAACCAGGTCCCACACTTTTTGCTTTATATATTATGCAAATAGAAAGTATAAAGTTCTAAACCCTTTATACTTATAATTTCATTAATCCTCTCTATAAACATGAGACAGGAGCTTTCCTTACCTTTGGTTTTCACAGAGATGAACTGTGGCTTCAAGGGCAAGTAATCTTGTTCAAGGTCACACAGTGGGAGGAAGTGGAGTCAGGAAACTATCTGAGAACCCTGAAATGCAAAGTTCACACACATGACCACCATACATGCTACCTTTCCATGTGAAGGAAACTAACATGTACCACAACTACTTGTTATATCATTTGATCCCCACATCTGCCTCCAGTCAGGGCATGTGTGTGGCAAATAAAAAACAAAAATTACTTAAGTTTTAAAAAGAGAGACATTAAATGGCTCATATAACTGAAAGTTCAGATGTAGAATGACATTAAACTCTGAATGAATATAATGGCCTTATCTCTATTTTTCTACAAATCTCTCTACTTGGCCTCCTCTGATATAGACTTTACTCCAGCTCAACCTGTGGATTTAAACCCATTTCTCATGAAAAGATCTATGGTTTTTATCTCAACTTCAGACACAGTATGAACCAAATGTGCCAGATAGTAAATATGATCTTGAGTTCATTGACTTCTGGGTCAAGAGGGGGCATAGTACTGCTGTATTCAACACAGTCATATCAGGACTATGGTATAAACTCCAGATGTGCATTTTAGGAGGAACATTAGAGATCACAGGGGATTGTGGGACTGTAGCACAATCTTACGTGTGGGGACATGGCAGATTCCAATTCCAAGTCTATTTTTTTTTCCAATACCAATGTTCAGCTAGTTGTAAACACACTACACTTGTTTCTTAATCAATAAAATGGAGATATTGAAAATAGGTATGTTGCAGAGTTGTTGAAGAGGTTAAGTAGAACCAAATTCTACAAATTTCCAGGAATGGAACATTCATTTGGTAATCATGGTCTCCAGACTCTAGCATCTACTGAATTCACTTTAAGAATTGTCCAGAAGGACCCCATATGCTCTCTTAACTCTTCCCCAATCCACCTAAACATAAATCCTGGCCCCTTTCCCTGATTTCCACAGAAAAACAAACAATTCTCCCTATCCTCTATCTCCCCAATTCCTACTCCCACCAGGCCCTTTGGATTCCATCCCCAGCACTCCCCCAAAACAATAATAAAATAAAACAAACACCTGCATCAGTTATTTCTCGCACGGTGCCTTTTTCCACAAATGGCAGGCCTATGGATATCCAGATTCGTCCTCTGTCACTCCAATTGTCATTTCTTCCTCCTTAGTCTCTCTCAGATGATTTTTCTTCCTGTACTCACTGCAACTGTTTAAATCCAGGTTCTCGGCATCTCTCACCTGGATTTCCAAAAATTCACATAAATTAAAGAGCAGTTAAGTTACATCTCTCCCCACCAGATTCAATATTATTACGATTTTAGTTGGGATCTCATAATTTAATGTTAGAATGTTAGAGAGTACTTTTGGGAATTCTGTATTCTCTGAAAGCGTAGATTGAAGATATTTTCCAAAAGGTTGAGTCTCCAGTCCCCACTGCACTTAAACCTATCAGATTAATTCATAATCCCTGCTGCCTCTTAAAACTCCAGAAAAATGACAGTAGTAAAAATGTTTTTTAAAATATAGAAAGGAAGGCAAAGAGAATGAGAGATGTTAGTGGAGGTGTTATAGCCACAGATTCAGAGGAAAAAGGATAAGAGAGTAGCAGGTGAAGCTGAGCCTTACATGCTCTATGGAAACCCAGTCCCACAAAAAGTAGAAAGGTCAAGCCCAGGACTCCAAGTGCCTTACAAAGTAGGTGTGAGGAGTGTGGCCAGAAGAAGAGGATTCATCAAAATCCTGGAAAGGAAAAATGAGATTAGGTTCCTGGGGAAATTGAATCCGGAAGGCTCTTCTTGGGGCACTCAATGCACTCTCTCCCATAGGGAGGAGGAGACAGTGGTTCTGAGAATTGAGGTTAGTAGCAAATTTATATTCCAGATAGTGAGACAATGACTCAGTGAGATGGGGACTTTGATTGGTTGGTTAAGATAGTATGCTCCAGTTACCGTTTTTTCCTTTGTAATGAGTAAGTTTGTGGACAGAAACTTTGAGACTGTATGTATATCTGTTCTTCATCAAACTCTGGCCTGCTAGTTTCTTTTTTCTTTACTGCACAGGACACAGAATAAAACCTAAATGTCTCTCAAAATAAGAAAGCCAACAGAGATTTCCCCACAAAACAACTCCAGAGGGCAGCCACCCTCACCCATGTGTCAGGTAAAAGGAACACTCATCTTGTTTCGATTGTGATGCTGGGAGGTGGTGGGGTGGCAGTGAAGTCCCTTAGGATATATGTTATGGTTTAGATATAAGGTGTCCCCAAAAAACTCATGTGCGAGATAATGCAACACAGTTTAGAGGTACAATGATTGGGATTGAGAACTTTAACCTAATCAGTGCGTTCATTCACTTGAATGGATTAACTGAGTGGTAACTGTAGGCAGGTAGGATGTGGCTGGAGGAGGTGTGTCACTGGGAATGTGCTTTTGGGTTATATATTTTGTTCCTAATGAGCTGATCTTAGTATCTCTCTGCTTCTCGGTGGCTACTTTCTGAGCTACTTTCCTCTTCTGCCATGATGTTCTGCTTTACTTCACTCCCAGAACAATGGATTGGCAGTCTGTGTACCACAACCTCTAAAACCATGAGCATCAAATAAATTTTTCCTCCTCCAAAATTGTTCTTGTCAAGTCTTTTGGTCACAGAAGTGAAAAAGCTGACTAAAACAATATGTAACCACTCACTGGCCTTCAGGATTTTTGTTTTGTATAGGGGGAAAAGTGTGGAGCAAATCGACATTTTACCTATAATCCAAAAAAGCCCTGAGCTGAGAAATGAATTTAAAGTTGTTCCAAGGTGGTAGAGTCCTCAGGCAACTGGCAGAAGCTAGTAATCTCTGGTGGAAAATAAACTTAAATTCGATGTATCAGAATTCCCATTGACAAAATTCCAAGATACATAAGCTCACATTCAAAAGCACAAATCACTCAAGGAACCAATATATTGTAAGTTTCTCACCATGTACTTCTGTGCTTTCTATACATTGTAATACAGTTGGCCAATAACAAGTAAATACCAGTTTGACCCTCCTTCCCAAGCTGTGACAATAAAAAACGTCTCCAGATATGGCCAAATGTTGGCTGGAGGGCAAAATCTGACCAATTCAGAAATTGAATTACAACAATGAGATAAAACACACAGTAGAACCAAACATTCAGAAACTTCAGGTATGGGGATTCTCAACACATTAAGGGTTAATAAATAAGATGTGATATTTATCTAAAGAAAATAAAATCAGCATACCATAGTGATATATGCATACCAATGTTTATAACATCAAAATTTAGCACAAATTCAATAACTGAGTTATGGAACCAGCCCAGGTGCCAGTCAACAGATGAAGGGACAAAGAAAATGTAGTTTATATACACAATGGAGTTTTACTCAGCCATAAATAAAAATTTAATTATGTCATTTGCTGGTAAATAGATGGAACTGGAGAATACCATGCTAAGTAAAATAAGCCAAACTCAGAAAGTCAAGTATTAAATGTTTTCTCTCATATATAGAAGAGAGAAAGAGAGAGAGAGAGAGAAAGAGAGAGAGAGAGAGAGAATAATAGAAGGATGATCAATAAAGTAGAGGAAGAGGATTGAGCAGGAAGGAGGAGGGAAGGGTATAGGGAAGTACTTGGAAAAGAAAGCCACCAAATTATGCTGCGTCCATGCATGAAAATAGTGCAATGAATTTTGCATATGCATATAATTATAATGTACTAATTAATGATAATAATACTAATAATAGAAGGGAGACCAGTAGAGTAGAGAAAGTGGATAAGGGAGCAGGAGGGAGAAAGGGAAAGGGAAGATACTGGAGAGAGAGGTTGATAAAACCATTTACATGCATGTATGAATATGACATAATTATATATTATACTGTTACATATAATTATTATACCAATAAACTTTTAAATTAAAAATTAAAGAAAATCTTTAAAATATGATCAAGAAACTAAAGGTTGAAAATTTTGGTAAAGCAGGATTTTTCTGACAAAGGCAAAAAAAAATGGAAAATACAAAAAAATAGAAAAATGTAATATTAAAGTTGTAAACTCAATGGAAGTGTTGAACAGCAGAATAGATGCAGACAAATAAAAAATTAGGGAACTGGATTATACATTAGAAAAATGGGCTGGGGTGTAACTCAGCAGTAGAGCACTTGCCTAGCATGTACAAGGCCATAGGTTCGATCTGTCCCAAAAAAAGAAGAAAAAAGAAAAGCTACTCAGAATGAAGAGCGTAGAGAAAGGGAGATGGAATATTTGATAGAAAAATAAGAAGCATGGAGGGGTAAATGAAGTGAGAAGGTCTAACTTATTCTTAAAGAAAGTAAAAGAGAAAAGGGGTGAAGTAGACAAATAAAAATACTTGGTTGGAGCTGGGGTTGTGGCTCAGTGGTAGAGCGCTTGCCTAGTATGTGTGAGGCACTGGGTTTGATTCTCAGCACCACATATAAATAAATGAATAAAATAAAGATCTATCAACATCTAAATTAAAAAAAAAATAGTTAATGTAAAATAAAGACAAGATAAAAAAATTAATAATACAAAACAGGAGGGAAATTTGAAAGAAAAATGTGTAAGTTCATAGACATAAGCCCAAATATATTAGTATTATGCTAAATGTTTTTAAAAAATGAAATGATAGACTGGTTGCCAAAATGACAGATTATCAGACAGAATTATAAAATAAAGCCTAACTATGTTGCTCACAAGAAACATATCATAAATAAAAGGATATGGAATAATTGAATGTTAAAGAGTGAAAAAAAGAATAGTAACCCAAAGAAAGCCTGTGCAGTTATATTAATTGCAAACTCAATTATAAGAGAATAACCACCACTACAGATAATGAGAGATATTTAAAATAATCAATTCATCAAGAAAATAAAAAATGCTCAATGTATATGCATTAAAAATATAGCTCCCAAATATCAAAGGCAAAGTGGACCAAATATGAGAAGTAAACACACCTAATAGCATAACTAACAAAGTTGATCTAAACAACACACACAGAACACTTCATTCAAGACAAGAGTTAAAATTCTTTTTAAGTACCCAAGGAGCATTTGACAAATATTAGCCATATGCTAGACCACTAAGTCAATTTTAAGTAATTGAAACCATCCAACTATGTTCCTGATCATAGTGGAATTAAGTTAGAAATCAACTTTTAAAAGAGGAGAGAAAAATTTTAATGCTTGGAAATTAAGCAATGCACTTTTAAGTTACCTTAGTAGCTAGCAAAGGAAACAAATTAAAATATAATCAAAATAACATCCATTTTAATCAAATGATTCAAAATATGACATTGGGATCTGAGGTATGCTCAGTAGTAGAGTGTATGCTCAGCAAGCTCAAGGTCCTGTGTGTAATCCCCAGCATGCCCCCCAAAATGATATCAAAAGATATGAGATGCCCTTAATAGTGCATGGGAAAAATTATGACTTTAAATGAATGTATAAGAGAAACTAAAAACTCAACCATCTGAGTGTCCAACACAAGAAGTTATAAAAACAAGTTAAACTTCTGAAAATTAGAAAAAAGAAATAGAGATAAGAGCAGAAACTATTGAAGAAGAAAATTAATAGAAAAAAAAAAAAAGCAGAGGATTCTGAAATGAGCAAGGAACCTGAATTTTCTGTAGCTGGTATAGACAAACTTTAGCTCATACACCAAATTCAGCCCAACGTCTGTTTTGAACAGTCATTTTGTATGGTGTATGAACGAAGAAAGGTTTTTTTATTTTTTCAGAGTCAAAATTTTAATTAAAAATGTTGGTGAAAGCCAATATACTATAAACAACTAGAAAATTTACTTTGAAAATATTTCGTGGTAAAAATCTTACATTGCAATTTAAAATATACATGCAATTTATTTAATTTAAATTATTTAAATAAATTTAAATAATTTAAATTATTTTAAAATACTTTTAGAAAATACAAGAAGTTATATATGTGTTTGCATGCCTGCACACACACATATTTATCAGCACTAATAAATTTCTAAGAAAGGTTTTTTACTTTTTAAAAATGTTGGGGGGATGATTAGAAAAAGAAGTATATTTATGGTACTAAAAATTCAAATTTTAGTGTTTATAGTTTTATTAGAACTTATACACAATCATTTATATATTGCTATGACAATTTTCACAATATGGTAGCAGAGATGAGTAGGAACCCACCTTCTAGTTTGGATCTGGAAAGTTCCACAAAGTCTTGTATATTGAAAACTTGATCCCCAGTACAGCAATATTCAGAAGTGGGACTTTTTGGAAGTGATTAGATCATACGTGAAATAAACTCATTATCTGGATTAATCCATTGATTGATTCAGATCTGAATGGACTATCAGGAGGTGGTGGAAACTGTAGATATCCTTGGGGGCATGCCCTTAAAGGCTATCTTTTGTTGCTGGTCTGCCTCCTCCACCTCTTTCTCTCTCTTTTTGCTTCCTGGTCACCATGAGGTTAGCAACTTTGTCCCACCATGTCCTTCCATCAAAATGTAGTGCCTCACTACAGGCCTAGAAACAATGGAGCCAGTTGACATGGATTGAAATCATGAGTGAAATAAATCTTTCCTCTTTTGAGTTGATTTTCTCAGTGTTTTGTCATGGCAATGAAATGCTGACTAACACAGCCTGCAAAGTCTAAAATATTTTTATCTGATTAAATAAAGAAGTTTTAAACCCCTAACATATAACAATGTTTGTATACACAATACATACTTTAAAACAAACTGCTGATTAAAATATTGAAAATGAATACAAATTGATCAGCTTATAGCCTGAACCTTCCTGTATCTATTAGTATTGTTTATAGCTCACAATAACTAAAATACTTATCATTAAGAGCCACCTTACCGTGTTCTATGGTATCATGGTAAAGAGAAAGAGGCAGAGAGAGAGACCAAAACAGAGACATACAGAGACAGAGAGAATGAGCACAAATTATAGATAGATAGCTGGTATGAAAGGTGAGAATATCACTACAAATCCTATAAGACATTATGGATAATTTCGCGATAATAAATTTGAAATTTTATGGAAATGAACAAATGCCACAATAAACATCAAAACTTGTCAAGAAGAAACAGAAAACCTTACCAAGAACAAAAACTACATCTACTACAGAAAGTAAACTTGTATAAGTAAAAATCTTCCACAAAGAAACTCTAAGAACAGATGGCCTCATTGGTGAATTCTTCTTTTTGTTTAAGGAAGGAATACCAATAACATAGATATTCTTCCAAAGTATAGAAAAGCTCATTTTTATGAGTTTTATGAAGTCAGAATAGCCTTGGTATTAAAATCTGACAAAAACATTATAAGAAAGAAGAATTAAAGCCAGATGTACATATACATTATAGTCACTTTTAGATAAATTATGTATTTCACAATTTAAAATTTTAAAGACTAAAAACAAAATAGAAAATTACTTAGAAATGAATCTATAAACTTCCAGATTAAAAGAATTTATCAAATATCTGCTTCATGTTAGAGAACAGGTAATGATAGGATAAGCAAATAATTGCTATAGAGTGAATTAAATGAGATGACAGAATAAGAAAATGTTTCACAGATATTGAATTATAATCTAAAATAACACCATAAAGTCACCTAGAATGTCAAAATTACTCCAATATCCAAAGCCAGTCTGGTATGTGGAAATCAATTTGCACAATATGGAAGAGTTTTAAATGTTCACATTGTCCTGTCAATCTAACAATCAGAGGGAGATTCTCCAAAGTATCATATTTATTTGGGAATAGAACAGCATTGCAGGAGGGAGGAGGGCAGAGCATGGAAGGAATAGTATTGCAATGGGAATACATAGACCAGTAAACTATGTGCATGTTCAAAGAAGTTGAAGGGGGAATTTTTAAAGGCAAACATGAGGATAATTGCACAAGGTATTTTGAAACAATATCCCTTGGCCACAAGGATTAATAACAAGGGTGGTGCCAGCCCCAGGGTTGAATAGACAGTTGCTGGTCAGATGTCCTCATAGAAATGTGTGTGTGTGTAAGGTTGTAGTGGCCTCTGTGCAAGGATGTGGTTCTGAGAGTCTTTGTGAGTTACTGTCAGGCAATCATGCATGAAAACACTTCTTTCGTCACCTTTCAGCTTTATGTATTTATTTTTTTGTTAGGGTTGACAGAAATGACTCCATTTTGATTCTGACAACTTCCATGATTCTTTTCATTACATCTACACAGGCAGGCATCCTTTGAAAATTAAAAAATAAATTTAAAAAATTAAAAATAAAAAAGATTTCAAGAAATGGAAAGATATCTCATGTTCATGATCAGAAGATTTAATCTTGGTAAGAAGACACTACTACCCAAAGCCATCTACAGATTCAATGCCATCCTTATCAAAAGCCTCATGGGTTTTATTATTTGTTTTTGCAGAAATAGAAAAACCCATCCTAAAACTTCTATAGAATCTCAAGGAATTCTGAATAGACAAAATGATATTGAAAAAAAAAGTTTTTAAAAAATTGTCGGATTATTGAAAACAAAACTTGATTTCAATGCAAATTAAAACTACATGGAGATTCATCTCACTCCAGTCAGAATGGCAATTATCAAGAAAACAAGTAACAATAAATGTGGAGGAAAAAGTATACTGAACATTGCTGGTGGGATTGGAAATTGGTGCAGCCACTCCGGAAAGCAGTATGGAGATTCCTTAGAAAACTTGGAATGGTACCACTATTTGACCCTGTTATCCCACTCCTCAGGTTTATACCCAAAGGACTTAAAAGCAGCATACTACAGTGATGCAGTCAGATAAATGTTTATAGCAGCTCAATTCACAATAGCTTAGCTATGGAACCAACCTAGGTGCCCTTCAACAGATGAATGGATAAAGAAAATGTGGTACATATTCACAATGTAATATTACTCAGCCATAAAGAAGATTGACTTTATGACATTCGTGGGTAAATGGATGGAACTGGAGACTATCATGCTAAGTGAAACAAGCCAATCCTCCCAAAAAACTAAAGGCTCTGATACCCGAATGCTAACACACAATAAGAGGCATGGGCTGAATAGAAGTTCAGGGATTATTGGGCTGGTGTGGCTCTGTGGTAGTGTACTTGCCTAGCATGCTTGAATCCCTGGGTTCAATCCCCGGCACCATCAAAAAAAAAACCCAAAAAAACAAAAAGAAGGTCATTGGATTAGACAAAGGGGAAGGAAGGGGAAAGAGGGGGCATGGGAATAGAAAAGTCAGTAGAGTGAATTGGACATAAATTTCCTACCTATCTTATTCATATATGAATACACGATCAATGTAATTCCACATCATATTTAACCACAGAATGGGATCCTAATTAGAATGTTAAACTCCATGTATGTATAATATGTAAAAATACACTCTACTATCATGTATATCTAAAAAGAACAAATTTAAAAAAATTTATTTCAAAACTTACCACAAGCTACAATAATTATAACAGAGTGACAATGACTTAAGAACATTTTGACCAATGGAATAGAATAGAGAGCCAAGAAATAAAGGTTTGCATGGTCAATTGATTTTCAACAAGAACACTAACACCATTCAATGTGCAAAAGATAGTTTTTACAACAAGTGGTGCTAGGAAACCGGGTAACTACCTATAGAAGAATACAGTTGAATATTTACACTGTAAGAAAAAATTAGCTACAATGAATCAAAGCCCAATCTCTAAAGGCTAAAACTATAAAACTCAGAAGAAAATAGAGGAGAAAATCTTTATGGCATTGAATTTCACAGTGATTTCCTTGGCAACGCCACCAAAAGCACAGGCAAAAGAAAAAGGAGAAGGAGGAGGAGGAAGAGGTGAAAGAGGAGGAGGAAAGAAAAAATTGTTAAATTGGATCTTAGAAATTAAAAAGTTTCGTGCATCAAAGGGCACTACCTAGATGGTAAAAAGACAAGACAACCCACTGAAAAAATATTTGGGAAAAAATATTTGTGAATCATGTCTCATAAGAGATTAATATCCAGAAAGTATAAAGAACTCTTAAAAACTCAACCTAACAGAAAAAAACAAATGACAATTCAAAAAGAAAAATGACTTGAACAGATATTTCGCCAAAGAAGATATGCAAATAAATATGTACATGAAAAGATGTTCAACACACATCATTAAGTAAATATAAATCAAAGTCACAATGAGATACTACTTTATCACTAATCATAGTGTCACAGGAAAGCAGGGAACTGCAACTTCAAACCTTGGTTCTTGTGTTCCCATGAAAGAAAATTTAAAGTCAGACACCAAAAGCCATGCAAGAGAACTACATTATAAGTGACAGTAGAGTGGAAGTGAGGTGAAAATAAAGTAAAATCAAAGTAAGGCTCAAGCAGAGAGCACTCTCAAGAGAGAATAGGCTGTCTCCGAGCACAGACTGACAAAGGAGACAATGCTGTCTCAAATTTACTACTGTTTGATGTTTTTCAGAACTGGGGACCACCTTCTGTACTCTTTGCCAGTCAGGTGTTCAACTCCTCCTTCATGTTGGACAGTGAAGTTTTTTACCATAGTTGGCAAAACTATCATGATGGCAATCCTACTCAGGGGAGTTCTGTTATGGTTTGGATGTGAGGTGTTTCCCAAAAGAAAATGTGAGACAATGAAAGAAGGTTCAGAGGAGAAATGATTGGGTTGTGAGGGCCTTAATCCAATCAGGGAATTAATCCCCTGATATGGATTAACTGAATGGTAACTAAAGTAGTAGGGTGTGGCTGGAGGAACTGGGAATTGGGGCATGACTTTGGGGTATATTTTTGTATCTGGCAAGTGAAAAACTCTTTCCTTGCTTCCAGATCACCGTGTGAGCTGCTTCCCTCTGCCATACTCTTCCACCATTCTGTTCTGCCTCACCTTGAGCCCCCAGAAATTGAGCCTGCAGTATTTGGATTTAGACCTCTGAAACTGTGAGCCCCTAAATAAAATTTACCTCCTCTAAAATTGTTCTGGTCAGATCCTTTTAGTCACAGTAGAGGAAAAAACTGACTACAACAGGCTTCATCTACAAGTCAATCCCATGTTAATGTGGACATTGGTGTCAGCAGCTGGTCAGTAGTTATGTTGTGCCTGTGTCACTAAAGAATACCTGCTTCTGAGCTAGTAGGAGACACTTGGCACCATAACTTTTAGTTTTATCCTGACTTTTATGGGTCCTGTCAAGAATTAGCCCCATAAATCTTTTCTTGAGGCACCTCCCCTCTCCCCCCCGCCCCACCAATTCTTTTACTTTTGTTTGTTTATCCTCAAGGTTGTGTACTGATGCTTTTCTACAAGTTATCTGCTACAGATTATTTGCTCATTTGCCTTGGCAGTAACTTAAAACTAAGAGTAACTTAGTAAACCTGTGACCTTGCCATACATTTCACTGCTCATTGAGAGCTACAAACAATAGGCTATTAACAAAAAAAAGGGAGATAACAAATGTAAGTAAATGTGGATAAATTGAAACCCTTATGCATGACTGACAGGAATGTAAGATTATTCAGTCTCTGTGGAAAACAGTTTGATACTTCCTTGAAAGTTAAGCACAGCATACCATGTGTTTATCAATTTCATCTGTAGGTATATACTCCAAAGAACTGAAAGCAGGTACTCACACACGCCTTTATAGCAATGTACATAGCAGCTTTATTCACAATCACAAAAAGGTAGAAAATCCCCTGTGTCTATCAACAGATAAATACATAAATAAAATGTGATGTATACATAAAATGGAATATTTTTCACCCATAAAAAGTAATGCAGAGGAAATGAAGATGACGGACTAGAGGGCGACTGCATTTCATGTTGCTCCAGGACTCAAGATTCAAAAGAGGAGATAGTGACTTGGAACCAACTCAAAGCCGCCGGGTGAGTTTCTTCCATAGGGGAGGCGTCCCGGATGGGGCAGTAGCCCCGGAACGCAGAGAACTTTGTGAAGTAGAGTGACTCCGCGGGTCGCCCCTCCCCCGCCAGAGCGGTAAACACGGACAGCGAAGCGGATTGAAAAATGGCGGATTGAAGTTTCCAGGACCACGGGCAGATTCTCTAACCTAAGGAGACTCGTCTGCGAAGGGTGAGGCTCCCAAGCCCAGGAGGGAGGTCCGGGCCCCTGGGAACGTTGCCTGCGAAGGCTGCCCTGCCCAGGCGGCAAGACACACCTCCCCCGCTGGAGCAGTGAACTCAGAAAGCGGGGAACTTTGCAAAGGAGATTGTGCGACACACCGCTTGGTTTTGAAGCGATCTGCCAGGGCTCCAGCGGCTGCCAGAGAAAGAGTGGGGCGGCGAGTTGTTTGGATCCAGCAACCGCCTGAGCAACGGGGAGGGGACTGCCCAGAGGAGGTGGAGGTACGCAGTGAGTGGCTTGGTCTCCAAGCGCCCACACAGAGCACCGGGTGGCTGCCTGGAGGAAGAGACGAGCGACGGGTCACTGGGGCTTGGAACATATGTACGAGGCTCCAAGTGACTGGTCAGAGGGCGGGTCGCATAGCCAGGCGATTAGGTGCATAGCAAGGTCCGGTCCAGGGACCTAGGCACCTTTTCTTGAATGAACTACACAGAGACAAGCTGAGGGGCGAAGTGAAGGTTCCAGGACTTCGGGCAGCTTCTCTAAGAAGGGACAACCTAAGGAGACTCGTCTACGAAGGGTGAGGCTCCCAGGCCCAGGAGAGCTACACAGAGACCAGCTGAGGGGTGGAGCGAAGGTTCCAGGACTTCGGGCAGCTTCTCTGAGGAGGGGCCACCTAAGGAGACTCGTCTGCAAAGGGCAGGGCTCCCAAGCCCAGGAGGTAGGTCCAGGCCCCTGGAAACGTTGCTTGGGAAGGCTGCCCTGCCCAGGCGGTAGTTGTGGACTGAGGGGAACCTCTAGGAGGGGAACGGACTAGCGAGACCTCCCCACCGGGTGGGTCTTCCCCGCCGAGTGAGGTTTTCCCACAAAGACGGTAAAACCAGAGACACAGGCCCAAACAGGCATTGCCTCAGCCCGCAGTCTAGTTCCCCTTTGGATGACCATTGGTCAACAAGTAGAGGCACCCTCTGCCCTCTAGCAGGGAATATACCCCACCTGAAGACCACCACCCCTAGAGAGGCAGCTACCTAGGGGAAAATCGAAGTATCAACTTCCTCTAAGACTTCAGGCTACTGAAGGATAAGAGGGGATACACTAGCAATCTTCAGGGACATTATAAGTCAATAGAGGAAATCTGCAACATCTCTGCAGTCCACTGATACCTGAACAATATGAGAAAACAAGGGAAGAAAATGCCTCAAACAAATCTGGATGTTATATCAATAAAATCCAATGACAGCATGGCAGAAGAAATGTCAGAAAGGGAGTTCAGAATGTACATAATCAACATGATAAGGGAAGCAAACGATGAAATGAAAGAGCAAATGCAGGCATTGAATGAACGCACCAATAGACAGTTAAAAGAGCAAATACAGGAAGCAAAAGACCATTTCAATAAAGAGTTAGAGATATTGAAAAAAAACCAAACAGAAATCCTTGAAATGAAGGAAACAATAAACCAAATTAAGAACTCCATAGAAAGCACAACCAATAGGATAGAACACCTGGAAGACAGAACCTCAGATATTGAAGACAAAATATTTAACCTCGAAAACAAAGTTGAACAAACAGAGAAGATGGTAAGAAATCATGAACAGAATCTCCAAGAACTATGGGATATCATGAAAAGGCCAAATTTGAGAATTATTGGGATTGAGGAAGGCTTAGAGAAACAAACCAAAGGAATGAACAACCTATTCAATGAGATAATTTCAGAAAATTTCCCAAATCTGAAGAACGAAATGGAAAATCAAGTTCAAGAGGCTTACAGGACTCCAAATACACAAAATTACAACAGACCCACACCAAGGCACATTATAATGAAAATACCTAACATACAAAATAAAGACAGAATCTTAAAGGCTGTGAGAGAAAAGAACCAAATTACATTCAGGGGGAAGCCAATACGGATATCAGCAGATTTTTCAATCCAGACCCTAAAAGCTAGAAGGGCCTGGAATAACATTTTTCAAGCCCTAAAAGAAAATGGATGCCAACCAAGAATCTTATACCCAGCAAAACTTACCTTCAGATTTGACGACGAAATAAAATCCTTCCATGATAAACAAAAGCTAAAAGAATATACAAAAAGAAAGCCAGCATTACAGAACATTCTCAGCAAAATATTCCATGAAGAAGATATGAAAAACAAAGAAGCAAATCAGCAAAGGGAGGAGACATCCTAAAGGAACTCTCAAATAAAGAGGAACCAAGTTGTGTCAAAAATAAGCAAATAAATGAATAAAATGAGTCAAATGACCGGGAATACAAATCATATCTCAGTAATAACCCTGAATATTAATGGCCTGAATTCATCAATCAAAAGACATAGACTGGCAGATGGGATAAAAAAGAAAGATCCAACAATATGTTGCCTGCAAGAGACTCATCTCTTAGAAAGAGATACCCATAGACTAAAGGTGAAAGGATGGGAAAAAACTTACCATGCACATGGACCCAGCAAAAAAGCTGGGGTATCCATCCTCATTTCAGATAAAGTGGACTTCAAGCCAAAGTTAATCAGAAGGGATAAAGAAGGACATTTCATAATGCTTAAGGGAACCATAAATCAGCAAGACATAACAATCATAAATATCTATGCCCCAAACAGTGGCTCACCCATGTATGTCAAACAAATCCTTCTCAATCTCAGAAACCAAATAGACCACAATACAATAATACTAGGTGATTTTAACACGCCTCTCTCACCACTGGACAGATCTTCCAAACAAAAATTGAACAAAGAAACCATAGATCTCAATAACACAATCAATAATTTAGACTTAACAGACATTTATAGAATATACCATCCAACCAAGAGTGAATACACTTTCTTCTCAGCAGCACATGGATCCTTCTCTAAAATAGACCATATATTATGCCACAAAGCTAATGTTAGCAAATACAAGAAGATAGAGACACTTCCTTGTATTTTATCAGACCATAATGGATTGAAACTAGAAATAAATGAAAGAGCAAAAAACAGAAATTACTCCAACACCTGGAGATTAAACAATATGCTATTATATGAGGAATGGGTAACAGAAGATATTAGGAAGGAAATTAAAAAATTCTTAGAGGTAAACGAGAACAAAGAAACATCATATCAAAATCTCTGGGACACTATGAAAGCGGTACTTAGAGGAAGATTTATTTCATGGAGCGCATTTAATAAAAGAAGTAAAACTCAAAAAATAAATGACCTAACACTACAGCTCAAAGCCCCAGAAAAAGAAGAACAGACCAACACCAAAAGTAGTAGAAGACAGGAAATAGTTAAACTCAGAGCTGAAATCAACAAAATTGAAACAAAAGAAACAATACAAAAAATTGACAAAAATAAATAGTTGGTTCTTTGAAAAAATAAACAAAATTGATAAACCTTTAGCCACACTAACAAAGAGAAGACGAGAGAAAACCCAAATCACCAAAATTCGGAATGAACAAGGAAATATCACAACAGACACGACTGAAATACAAAACATAATTAGAAGCTATTTCGAAAATCTATACTCCAACAAAACAGAAAACCTTGAAGACATCAACAAGTTTCTAGAGACCTATGAATTGCCTAAACTAAACAAGGAGGACATACACAATTTAAATAGACCAATTTCAAGTAATGAAATAGAAGAAGTCATCAAAAGCCTACCAACAAAGAAAAGTCCAGGACCTGATGGTTTCTCAGCCGAGTTCTACAAAACCTTTAAAGAAGAGCTCATTCCAATACTTTTCAAAGTATTCCATGAAATAGAAGAGGAGGGAACCCTCCCAAACTCATTCTACGAAGCCAATATCACCCTGATACCTAAACCAGACAGAGCACATCGAGGAAAGAAAATTTCAGACCAATATCCTTAATGAACATCGACGCAAAAATTCTCAACAAAATTTTAGCAAATCGCATACAAAAATGTATTAAAAAGATAGTGCATCATGATCAAGTGGGTTTCATCCCAGGGATGCAAGGTTGGTTCAACATCAGGAAATCAATAAATGTAATTCACCATATCAACAGACTTAAAGTCAAGAATCACATGATTATTTCAATAGGTGCAGAAAAAGCATTTGATAAAATACAGCACCCCTTCATGCTCAAAACACTAGAAAAAATAGGGATAGTGGGAACGTTCCTTAACATTGTAAAGGCCATCTATGCTAAGCCCATGGCTAATATTATTCTTAATGGTGAAAAACTGAAAGCATTCCCCCTAAAATCTGGAACAAGGCAGGGATGCCCTCTCTCACCACTCCTATTCAATATTGTCCTTGAAACTCTAGCCAGAGCAATTAGACAGACCAAAGAAATTAAAGGGATACGAATTGGAAAAGAAGAACTCAAACTATCCCTATTTGCTGATGATATGATTATATACTTAGAGGAACCAGGAAATTCCACCAGAAAACTCTTAGAACTCATAAGTGAATTCAGTAAAGTAGCAGGATACAAGATCAATGCTCATAAATCCAATGCATTTTTATACATAAGTGATGAATCTTCAGAAAGAGAAATTAGGAAAACTACCCCATTCACAATAGCATCGAAAAAAATAAAATACTTGGGAATCAATCTCACAAAAGAGGTGAAAGACCTCTACAATGAGAACTACAGAACACTAAAGAAAGAAATTAAGGAACACCTTAGAAGATGGAAAGATCTCCCATGTTCCTGGATAGGCAGAATTAATATTGTCAAAATGGCCATACTACCTACAGTGCTATACAGATTCAATGCAATTCCAATTAAAATCCCAACGATGTACCTTACAGAAGTAGAACAAGCAATCATGAAATTCATCTGGAAGAATAAGAAACCCAGAATTGCTAAAGCAATCCTTCGCAGGAAAAATGAAGCAGGGGGTATTGCAATACCTGAACTTCAACTGTACTACAAAGCAATAGTAACAAAAACGGCATGGTATTGGTACCAAAATAGACAGGTAGATCAATGGTACAGAATAGAGGACACGGACACAAACCCAAACAAATATAATTTCCTCATACTAGACAAAGGGGCCAAAAATATGCAATGGAGAAAAGATAGCCTCTTCAATAAATGGTGCTGGGAAAATTGGAAATCAATATGCAACAAAATGAAAATAAACCCATATCTCTCACCGTGCACAAAACTAAACTCAAAATGGATTAAGAACCTCGGAATCAGACCAGAGACCCTGCATCTTATAGAAGAAAAAGTAGGGCCAGATCTTCAACATGTCGGCTTAGGACCAGACTTTCTCAACAGGACTCCCATAGCACAAGAAATAAAAGCAAGAATCAATAACTGGGATAGATTCAAACTAAAAAGCTTTCTCTCAGCAAAGGAAACTATCAGCAATGTGAAGAAAGAGCCTACAGAGTGGGAGAAAATCTTTGCCAATCATACTTCAGATAGAGCACTAATCTCCAGAATCTATAAAGAACTCAAAAAACTCAACACCAAGACTACAAATAATCCAATCGACAAATGGTCTAAGGAAATGAACAGACACTTCACAGAAGAAGACCTACAAACAATCAACAAACATATGGAAAAATGTTCAACATCTCTAGTAATAAAAGAAATGCAAATCAAAACCACCCTAAGATTCCATCTCACCCCAATCAGAATGGCGATTATCAAGAACACAAGCAACAACAGGTGTTGGCGAGGATGTGGGGAAAAAGGTACACTCATACATTGCTGGTGGGGTTGCAAATTAGTGCAACCACTCTGGAAGGCAGTATGGAGATTCCTTAAAAAACTTGGAATGGAACTACCATTTGACCCAGCTATCCCACTCCTTGGCCTATACCCAAAGGACTTAAAATCAGCATACTACAGAGATACAGCCACATCAATGTTCATTGCTGCTGAATTCACCATAGCCAGATTGTGGAACCAACCTAGATGCCCTTCAGTTGATGAATGGATAAAGAAACTGTGGCATATATATACAATGGAATATTACTCAGCCATAAAGAATGATAAAATTATGGCATTTGCAAGCAAATGGACGAAATTGGAGAATATCATGCTAAGTGAGATAAGCCAATCTCAAAAAACCAAAGGAAGAATGATCTCGCTGATAAGTGGATGATGATACATAATGGGGCGTGGGAGGGGTTAGTTTTAGGGTTAGAGTGAGGGTTAGGGAGGGGGCAAGAATGGGGGAAGGAAGGACTGTATAGAGGGAAAAGAGGGATGGGAGGGGTGGGGGGAAGGGGGAAGGGGAAAAAATAACAGAATGAATCAACCAACATCACCCTATGTAAACGTATGATTACACAAATGGTATGCCTTTACTCTATGTACAAACAGAGAAAGAACATGTATCCCATTTGTTCACAATAAAAAAAAAAAAAAAAAAAGTAATGCAAATCAGGCAACTCATGCACAACCTGGCCCTTGTGCTTGGCCTGCATCCTTGGCAGCAAAAAGTAACAAGATGGGAAGGCAATGAGCAAGTGCTTGAAAAACTGGGAAGAAATTGGATTACTGCCTTAATTCTACCTCTATTCCAGTTCCTACCTACTGTCCTCCTATAAATATTAACACTCCAGAATAAGGGTTGCTGTCCCTCTGGAGATAGCCTACTCTTTCCTAAATGTGTATGTTTTATTTTATCCCATAAAACATCTCTCTTGAGATAGCCTGCATTCTCCCTTGAATGTGTCTCTGCTTTCCTTAGTAAATTTGTCTTGACTGGAACATTCTGGAATTCTTTTCTGTCATATAAGCTAAGGACTTTGCTTGTCCAGGGTTGAGGTCCCTCTCTCTGGGAACAACTCTGTGACATTCCCAGTTCTGGTTTCCTGAGCAATAATAAATGCCCTTTGAATGTTAATGAGATTCATAGCAAGGGTCCCTGGTTTCAGAATAGGAGCAAGTTATTAAAAAAAAAATTTACATGATTAAAGGATTAGAGCTGTCCTCCCCACCCTGACCTCAGATGGAAGACAGGGTCTGGAGATTGAGTTCAATCACCAATGGCTACCAATAATTTGTTGAGTCATGTCTGCATGTTTCAGGAAGCTCCTGGGTTGGTGAGCACACAGGTTATGTTGTAAAGGAGGATACAGAAGGTCATTCCCATACATTGTTCTCTTCCATTTTGATTATTCCTGAGTTATGTCCTTTATAATAAAACTTGTATAGCATTTTTCTGGGGTCTTTGAATTTTTGTAGTGAATTATCGAAACTGAGGGGGAATCACAGAAACTCTCAAATTGGTGTTAGCTAAGCAAAAGTGGGGGTAGGCTGGGGACCCCAATTGTAGCTGGCATCTGAAGTGGTGGCAGTCTTGGGGGACTGAGACCTCACTCTGTGGAGTCTGTGCTAACACTCAGGCATTAGTGTCAAAATTGAATTAATTTGTAGGCTCTCCAGTTGGTGTTAGAGAATTGGTGCTGAAATGATGTAATTGTGTCAGAAAAAAAATCAAACAATAACGCTAAGTAAAATATGCTAGAACCAAAAGGCAAATAGTGATTGATTCCACTTACATGAGGTACCCAAAGTCCATAAATGTATTCAGACAGAAAGCAGAACAGAAGTTACCAGTGTCTGAGTAGAGAGGGAATGGAGAATTATCATTAAATGGGTAGAGTCTATTTGGGATTTTGAAGTTCTGGTGATGGCCTTCAATGGTATAAATGTGACAACAAACATAAAGATCATACCTGAGATCATGTTGTTCCTGGCTCTTGTGTCTTCACATCAAAGGATTTCAAGTTAGACAAGAGACTTTTATATCAAAGTTTATTAGAAGAGAAAGGAGGTAGAAAAGCACCCTCAAGGGAGATAATGGGTTACTCAGAGAGGACAGCGACAGCTTATTTGTGGCCCAGTTTTTAATGGAGTAAGAGGGAGAGTGTTAGAAGGTGCCATGATAGTGTCACTTTTCAGTTCTAGATTGACAGACTATAATAGCTAAAAACCTCAGGGCAATTCTTGGTCATCTTGGCCTGGCTAAAAGGTCCTAATTGGAACTGGTTTTACAGAATTTATGGTCTTAATCATCCTGCTTTCCCAGGAGTGGGAATCTCTCTCTGGTCTCTATTATTTGTGTAGCGTCTTGCTTAAGAGGTCTTAGCAATTAGACCGTTTCAATCAAACATATCCTTGCCCTTTGGTTCTTACCCCCTGAATTTATCTATGTCCCTCCTGTTTTAAGAAGAATAGTTTATAGAGCTAAGATCAGGCAAGGGTCCTGAAATAGCTATCTTGTCAGATCTTGCAGTGCCACTGAGGCAGTTGATTAACCAATTTGTTCTGTACATAGTATTTTTTCTTCTAAGAATTGAATTTTTATTTGAACCACCAAGTTATACAGGGAAGATAGAATAATCTGTTTGGTGAATGAAAATATTAACTTGTCCACCTGGTAAAGGGCAGATAGATATTTATTGAGATCTCAACAAAAGATCAGGAAAGTTTAAGAGGAAAATTTCCTTTTTTTCCCCCCTTATTACACATTTTTTATTTGTTCAAATTAGTTATATATGACAATAGAATGCACTTTGATTCATCATACATAGATGGAGTATAATTTCTCATTCTTCTTATTGTACATGATGTGGTATCCCACTGGTCATATAGTTATAAATATACATAGGGTAATAATGTCTGATTTACTCAACTATTCCTCCTATCCCCATACCCCTCTCCTCCCTTTACTCCCCTCTACTTAAAGTAACTCTATTCTTCCCTAGTCCCCCAACTAATTGTGAATTAGCATCTGCATATCAGAGAAAACATTTGGCCTTTGGTTTTTTGAGATTGACTCATTTCACTTAGCATGATTGTACCAAGTATTTTCTTAAACTCCTCACCCACTGCATGTCTAACTTTTATCTAACAAATGTACTTAATGCCAGTGAATAGTATACTTAAAAGAGGTTAAAATGGTAAATTTGATGTTATGTATATTTTACAGTAAAAAAAGTAAAAAATATTTTTGAAAAACAACCATACATACAAATATAAAAACATATCCCACTATCTTTTAGTGGACTGCTGTAAATGCTATGAACATCACACAAGGGTCTCACATTTAAATCACTTAATATAATACAAGATGAATTCCCTGAGTCCAGTCCGTAATAAGAATGTTGAGAGGGAGGGACAGAAATTGGAAAGAACTAATAAATATAGAATAAGAGTTTGAAAATCACACCCTTAAACCCCCAAAGTAATAATTTATTTAGGCAAAAATTGATTCAAAGGATGCTAAAACTAGTGAGTCAAAGTTTGGTGAGGAACAGATATGTGTATAATCTCAAAAAGTTTGTCCATATACTTACTCATCACAAAGGGAAAAATAACAACTTCACAGGGAAGAAACTGGTGCATACTGCCCTAACCAAGCAACGTGTTGACACAACCCAACACCTGATGTGATACACTGAAGAAAGCCACAGTATCATTTACATTGTATTTCTGGATTAATACATGACCTGAAGCAAATCATTAAACAAAATGCAAGAACAAACCAAGGACTTATCTATTAAATAAAAGTCCCCTTCCTTTCTAAAAATCTCAGTATCATTAAAGACAAAAACGGGGCTGAAAAATCATTCCAGACTAGATGACTAAAGAGACAAGAAAACTAAACGCAATGTGTGATCCTGCTATGGGTCAAGAAGAAAAATTGCTATCAATGATATTAGTGAAAGGACTGGTAAAATTTAAATATGGTCTGTAGATTATAGTAGTATATCAGTGATAAATTTCCTCATTTCTATCATGTGAACACTGCCTGAACACATTTTGAGTTCGAAGAGATCCCCCTTTCAATTATTACTTCTATTTCTGTTTAGTCATACTCCTGATTCTTATAAATGAAGTTTAAATTCAAGTAGCAACAATTAAGATCTTATCAATCTAGATAGAAAGTTTACCTGTTAATCTGAGTATCAGGGAACAAAAAACTGTTTTCAGTAAGTCAGTGAAATTAAATACTATAGTCACTTTTACTATATTAACAACAAATGAAAAAAAAAATGAAAAAAAAATAACAAATGATTCTTTTTTCAGTCTTTAAAAGTTGTTTGCCAAAACAGTTTTCTCACTTACTTTACAATCATTTATTTACTCTGGAAACACTTATCAATTCTAAAACAAATACTGTTCACTATAGCAGGGTTTAAAAAACAAACAAACTGCAAATTGATTATTTTCACTGAAACTGAATGCATTTTGTATATTGGAAAATAGGCTTATTCTTTGTAGACAAAAGAAATGATTGTTGGTGAGAAATGTTTAGAGTAAAACAAAAAATCAGTTTAAAATGATAAGAAAATGTCACATGTAATATCACAAGACAATGAACTACAAATTCAGCTTTATTTTCACATTGTTTAATATATATTTACACATATCATAAATGTACACTTGTGATACAAAACTCTATACAAAACCCAAGTACTTTAATATCTAAAAAAAGGGAGATACTGCATTTGATTTCAGATACTTTTCTGTTTAAATACTTTTTAAAATCAATTTTCAAAGAGATGGCAAATCAAAAGTCATTAAGTTTTTAGAGAGCTTTGTGTTGACAAAAATTCATCATTCAAGTATATTTTATTGAAACAATAAGCCATCTCACTGGTGCAAAGTCAAACTGCATGAACCAAGGTGTTGAGTCAAAGCAGAATTTTATTTCCATTTTCCTCAGCCTAGGATCAGTTTCTAAAACAAAATGTAGAGCACAACAATGATTTTCATCCTTGCATTATTAAATGTCATGTTAGAGGGCTGACAGTGCACCCTATATTGTATATTTACAGGATCTTTTAAAAAATATAATACTAAAAGTAATAATTAGAAATCATACTTTTCCTAATTTCTTTCTTACTCAATTTGAAAAACAGTACATCTCTCTCATTGTGCTTGGCAACTGGACATCATACCTAAAGAAATAATTTAAATATCTCATGGATAAGATATAATTCCTAAAGGATTTTGGTACTGATTAATTAATTTGGTTATAATTTCAGTTCAATAGTTATCAATTATAAAGAAAATAATGTTCCTTACCATAGCATTTCCATGTTTTAAAAAGTAAATTATTGAGGCACAAAAACATTACATGGCTTGCCCAAAGTCATGAAAGAAACAAGGGGCAGATTTTAAAACTTTTTCCCCCCCTAAAGTAAGCAACTGTACAAAAATCTATAGCATACATCCTCTCTTTAAATTACCTCAGTACGACAGATAAAGAAATAAGATTCATTATTCAGGAATGTTTGCTTTTCCTAAACTTGTTATTAAAAACTTAACTTCAAGAACATATACATTTATCATAAATTATTAAGAAGTTACAAATGAAATACAATCATTTTCTGATTAGGCATGTAACAAGTTACTAATTAAATTTGACACAACTGATTGCAAAAAAATTGACAATTTAAATACACAAGTTCTGAGAAAGATGCTTATCAACATGATTTTTTAAAAATACTAATTACAGGATCTATAAAATTTAGAAGACAGTACCACAGACACAAACATATTATAGATATATTAAATGAAGTTCTAGTTGATCTTTCGTTTTTTATGAAAACGTTCTAACAAAGCACTCATAATGTTTCCTGGAATTCTTTGGTGCTTATCAATCAAAGCTTGAACAGCATTCTTCGTCTATTAAGAAAACAAAAGAAAAGTCATTATTTTTTCAGTTCTCTATACAATTTGTATGGTAAAGATTTTTATGTATTGCTACTTTCAAGAACCACTCCCTAACTTAGCCCCCAACTCCTACCATAATGAATCTCCTTAATCTCCTTAATATATACCTTAGTACTTCCCCACAGAAATGCCTTGCACATAGCATGAATGAATCCTGCCATTACATATAATTATAATGCACAAATAAAAATATGGAAAAAATGGCTTGCCCACAGAAAACACTAAAATGAACTAAAGAAAAAAGTTACAAGAAAGACAGTAGTAAGAAATCTTCTAATAGGCAAATAGATTTAGTCTTTTCTAGCTACCAATAAACTCTAGTGTGTTTTTCTTCCACCACCATACATACCCAACAATATTAGGCAATGAAATAGGAAAACAAAGAATGAGCATTAGCTGATACACTTTAGTTCAATTCCTCAAGTTCTAGACGGTTTAATAGGAATTTTAATTAAGTCATAGCAATGGAAAAGTCAATCAGCATATAGCAAAAACTCTTCTCAAAAGCTATGCTAACTCTTCTCTAAAGCTGTGATTTAGAAATTTCAACAATTTTTACTTTTAAATCAGTTTATGGTCCTTTAAAACTTTCCTTATACATGCTAATAGTGCATGCATACACACACAGACACATTTTAGTTTTATAAACTTCTTTAAATTAATAAATTCTAGCCCAAGATGTACTTCTAAAACATACCTCTCTAAACCAGTTTTCATATCTGTAAAATGAGAACTACTTCAATCAGTCACAATAAGGCTAAATGAACTTGTAATGATGCCTTCAGGTACCTGGCAAAGTGACTGACACACAGATCATATTTTATAAAGCATATTTCTAAAATTTTACTTATCAGGCAATATTAGATGCTTTAAAAGCTATAAAGATAGTGAAATAAGTCTCTAATACTAACAGCTAATATGTGAATAGGAAGAATCAAGTACGAAGTAATTCAAAAGTGAGATCATTTGTGATACATATAATCTGAAATGTGAAAACTAAGTATTCAGAAGTTCAGACTTAAGAGCCCACTAGATGGGCAGTGACCAGGAAAGCAAAGAATCAAAGAACATGGGAAATCGACAGTTTAAGGAATGGCAAAGCCAGTCTGTTTAAATGGCTGGAGTTTCAGGTATATGTTCAGAAGCTGGATATAAGGCTTTAAAATTAGGTTCCAATTAAATCATGAAGGGAGTTTAAATACCAAGGGAAAAAGTATAGACTTCACTTACTATCAATTGAGGTGTCAAAGAAAGATTTGGGGTAAAGAAAGGTCAGGGCTATCCATTAAGAAAATACAACTCTTGCGAAGATAATCAGTGATAACTTTCCGTCACTACATCAAAAGGACATGCTTTTAAGCTTCATTTTATTTGTCCTCTCAATCACCACCATCTTCCCTTTCTTATAATGCTTTTGCTTCTGGAACCTCACACTTCCCTGCATTTCTGATATCTCCTGGGCTATTCCCTTTCAACTTCCTTTTGCAGATTCATTGTCCCCAAACCAGTTACTGATTTATTCTCCAAAGACTCAGTAATATGATCCATTTCCACAGCTTCAATTACCATCCACTTGCTGAAGATTCCCAAATTTTCACCTTCAATTCTATCAGCTTCAGTTCAAGATGACTTCCCTCAGATGTTTTAAATACACCTCAAACTCAACATGCTTAATTTTAAGACTAACATTATTTGTCCCTCCTTGAATTCCTTCCCTTTGTCAGCAAAAGACAGTTCCATGAATCTATTCATCTAAGCCAAAACCTAGGAGTCATCCTTAATTCCTGTGTCTCAATTCACAACAGTCAATCCTGTACCACCTGTTAGTTTTAACCCCTGAAGAGTACTCAAATCTATCCATTCCTTTGCATTCTCTCCACCTTAGCAATATATGTTCATGCAAATAAATTTGTATTTATATGTGGGTGTATATATAAAAATGTAGGAACAAAAAGAAAGAGACACAGAAAACAGAAACAGAACAACAGAGAGATTAAGACTGAGAGAACTTTAAGGAAATAAACCAAGTGTCCACTTTGGCATTATTATAGCATATTTTAACTTACATTTAGATGGTGTTTAGAAAATGACTTTTCCACAAATGCCTGAGAAGTCTATTGCCCATTTCAAAAATGAATTTTCATTTCTATAAAATAGGTATGCTGCCAGGTGTGACAGTGCACTTCTATAATCTCAGCCACTTAAGAGGCTAAGGCAGAAAGAAAGCAAGTTCAAAGCCAGGCTAGGCAATTTAGCAAGACCCTGTCTCAAATAAAATATAAAAAGGACTAAGGCAGTAAGTAGCTCAGTGGTAGAGCACCCCCTGGGTTCAATCAGTACCACTAAACAAACAAACAACTCCCCCAAAAACAAAACAAAAACAAAACACTTTAATTTTAATGCTAATCATTTCAAATGTGTGATAATCTATTCTACTAGTTTGTACTTCCATTATTGATTCTGAAAAGACTGGAAAATCATAAAAAGCATTCACAAAAGGAGAATTTCAGATATTCTTGATTTCAAGCATACTTTAGTTCAATAAAGTCTGCTTATACAAAGTGACACGGCTACCTAAATTTTCAGGACAGGTTTTTTTTTTTCTTCTTCTCTCCATTACCTTCTGTTTTTACTCTTAAAAAAAAAAAAAAATATATATATATATATTTTTATATATATATTTTATATATATATATTATATATATTATAAATATATATATATATTATATATATAAAATATATATATTATATATATTTTTATATATTATATATATATATATAATGTTTTTTTTTTTTTTCCTAAATAGTTCTGACCCCACTTAAATCCAAATGGATAGGTGGGAAGACAATTTAAAAGAACAAGATAGAATTCAATTATATCCTAAAGAAGAATGCATTTATTAGGGAGCAGCAAAGATATATATTAACAACAATTTGTGTGGGGGTAGAAGTAGAATCAAAGGGTCAGGTCTCAGCTCTGGGATAGCTCTTAGATCATGAAGTTCTTAGGAAGGTATCATTTCAGGATGAGAGAAGAATCATGCTTTGTGGAGAATATGCCCTGACCCTAAAAGTCAGTGTCATAGGATTTTATCTTCAGGCCATATGGCAGAAAAAAACTGAATATACTTAATGAACCATTTGAAATACTGAAGAACAAGGAGGCATATAATGTATCATTGATGTTACCTTTGTGAATCTTTGTATCAACCTTGCATGTGACCAGTCTCATCTAACATAATATTAATAGCTGCTTCAGTTGCATATCCTCTTCTAAGTGACTAACCTTGATGAGTTCCAGCAAGGTAGGGTATATTAATATATTCCCTTTCCCTGACAGGCCCCTCTGTTCCTGACCATCTCTGTGGGAGGATCTCAGTCCCTACCTCACAGAAGTCTAGCATCATTGCTTTGGCAATAAAATACCAGTAGGAATGAATGGGTCACTTACAAATAGAAGCTTTGAAGGCCATCTCATAGTTCCACCTCTGACCTTTTCCCTCTACCATATAAATGGCAACATTCTACATGGGGCCTTCCTTTTAGCCTAATCTCAAAAACAATGAAGATAGGGACATGGACAAAGCTACAGGTAAACCTCATCAACAACAACAAAAAGTAAATTTTATCATCATAAGCTTCTAAGATTGTGTTTTTGTTACTATAGTAAAACCTCACCATGCTGACAGATATTCAGTTTTTTTCATGTATAAAACAGTAATAAATGCCTCCCTGCTCCATCTGGCTCGAGACCAGATTGGGCTCTGATGCTGCTCCTAGTCAGAATATCATACCCAGGCTATCCCCTGACAGGTTACCCACTTTTCCCTGGCTATCCTCCTGCAGGTCAGGAGTCATCCCCCAATCCAGGTCAGTATCCTTATCCTAGTGGCATTCCTCCAATGGGAGGAGGTACCTAGCCACCAGTGTCAAGAGGTAGTTACCCAGGAGCTGGAGGCTACCCTCGTGCCTCATAGCCAGGGAGAGTTCCATCCTGTCCTGGAGTTCCTCCAGGCCAAGAATATGGAGCCCCACCCAGTGAAGTGAGATGTTCTGGTTATCTAGTCACCTTCACAGACTTGTGATGGTGGTTCAGCTAAGTCCCACTACCTAGCAGCTTTCCTGGAGGTCGGATGCCTTCTCAGTATCCTGGAGGACAATCTCCTTACTCTAGTCAGATCAACAGAATCCTTTTCTTGAGATCCAATATGGCAGACTAGAGGGAGGCTGCGTTCCTTGTTGCTCTGTAACTTGGGTTTCAAGCAAAGGAAGTTTGTTTCTCTGTGAGACAGTCTTTGCTACTTATTGATTCCCCGTTTACCTCACTTGTCCACTGCAATCACCTACAGTCTGCCAGCTTATCAACTACTTTTGGGGTGTAGATTGCTCACTGACTACCACCTATCATCTGCTATTTGCCCGTCTGCCCGCCTCTTGCCTGCCCATTGCCTGCCTTTCACCTACTCATCACCCAGGGCCCAAGGTCCACCTGCCAATCATCCACCGGTAGCCTGCAAATTGACCTCAATTGCCAGTGGATCACCAGCTGCCTGCTGTTGCTTAAAGTCCACTGTCAGAGTACCCACAGGTTTGGTTACACGTGGTTGCTGCCATTTTGAGACAACAGTCAGAACCTGCAGGACCCCTGGCCGACCTCACCCACAACTGGAGCTGCAGCTCCCCATTTACCAACACATCTGGAAGCCAGTGCAGCCATCTTGGATTATCCTGGAAGTGGAAGCTCCCATCTTTAGGTGGGGCAAATCCCATCCTGAGACTCCTGTTGGAGACTGGAAGCTCATTGTCAGGTAACTCTCATGCATCAGGCTCCTGAAGACTGGGAAGTTTGAATACTATATGACTGTTATAGTGTCTTTTTTTTTTTTGAAAATTTTTAAGTTTTTATTTCTTTATTTTTCTTGCTCTATTTTCCTTTTGTTTACCTGTTTCCTCAGAGTCTCTTTCTTCCTTTTCCCATGCTAACAACCAACTTCTTTTGATTACAGAACCCTTTTCTTCCTATCCTGTTTTTTTTTTTTTTTTTCCCCTGTTTCTTTGGATTATAGCAGTGAACCTACAGCAGTGACTCAGGGCACTCAAGGGACCATCCAACCAGCTGCCAACTTCAATGCTATGAGAGATGCAGAAATTCTATGTAAAGCAATGAAGGGATTTGGGACAGATGAGCAGGGATTTGGAACAGATGAGCAGGCAATTGTGGATGTTGTGGCCAGTCATTCCAATGATGAGAGGCAAAATATTAAAGCAGCTTTTAAGACCATGTATGGCACAGATTTAATCAAAGATCTCAAGTCAAAATTAAGTGGAAATATGGAAGAACTGATTCTTGCCCTGCTCATGCCCCCTACATATTATGGTGCCTGGAATTTATGGAATGCAACGTAGGGAGCAGGAACTCGGAAATGTGTATTGAATAAGATTTTGTACACAAGAATATATGAAGATATCTGAGAAATTGTCAGATGTTATCAATCAGAATTTGGATGAAACCTTGAAAAGCATATCAGGTAGGATACACCAGGACACTTTGAACATCTACTTGTATCCATATGCCAGGGAAATTGTGATGAGAATCAGAGTGTAAACCACCAAATGGCTCAAGAAGATGTTCAGTGTCTCTATGAAGCTGGTAAAGGGAGACTAGGGACAGGTGAATCTTGCTTTAACATGATCCTTGCCACAAGAAGCTTTCCTCTGCTGAAAGTTACCATGGAGGCTTATACCAGGATGTCTAATTGAGCTTCGTTAAGCAGTGTGGGCCGCAAGTTGTCTGGATATGTTGAAAGTGGTTTGAAGACCATCTTGCAGTGTGCCCTGAACCATCCTGCCTTCTTTGCTGAGCAGCTGTACTATTCTGTGAAAGGTGCTGGCAGAGATGACTCCACCCTGGTCAGGATTGTGGTCTCTGGGAAGTGAAACTGACCTTATACAAATCAAATAGATAATCACTCAGATGTATCAGAAGACCCTGGGCACAATGATTGCAAGTGACACAAGCGGAGTTATCAAAAAGCTGCTTCTGGCCACTGTGAGTCAGTAGAAGGGATTTTTTTTTTTTTTTTTTTTTTTTAAAGGAATGAAGCTAAATCTAATGTTATTTTTTTTTCTATGTATAAAGTCAAGTCATATCACAACGATGAAGTAATTTTGCAGTTTGTAAAGCCTCATTCTCACTGCTTTTATTCTAATCAGGATTTCAAATTGAATAAAAATCACAGCAATATTTAAGAAAAAACTTATAATTAACCTATAACAGCCAACAACTCAGGAGGCTGACAAGAAGATATCAAGTTTGAGGCTAGCCTTAGCAACTTAGTGAGACCCTGTCTCAAACAAAAAACAGTGGGAGGAAGAGAGGCTGGGATGTAGCTCAGTGGTAAAGCACCCTGGGTTCAATTCCAGTACTAAAATAAAATAAAAACCGTAATAATTAGGGTTGATCTGAGGATTAAATTAGACAACATATGGAAAAGAAGTAAAATCATCTTTGTAAATAATATGATCTAATATGTAGAAAATCCTAAAGATCTCACAAAAAAACAGAATAAAAAATTCAACAAAGTTGCAGGATATAAAAACGATACATGAAAATCAGTTGTTTCTATATACATGACAATAAACAATGAAACAATAGGAACAAAATAAAATCCCCATGAATCATAGAAATGAAAAATAAAAAAACAATGGCATCAAAAAGTTAAAATATTCAAGAAACCTAAACACAGGAGGAGAAATATTTGGACACTGCAAACTATAAAACTTGCTAAAAGAAATTCAAGAAAGCACAAATAGAAGACATCCATGTTCATGAACTGGAAGAAGCAATACTGTTAAAATGTCTATACTGCCCAAAGTAATATATAGATGCGAAATTCCAATGACATTTTTTTGCAGAAATAAAAAAAAGTCCTAAAATTTATATGGAACTAGAAGGGACTCAGAATAGCCAAAACAGTTAAAAAAGCTACAGGACTCACATAAAGGCCAAATGATCTTCAATAAGAGTGCCAAGTTTACACAGCAGCAAAAGTATAGGCTCTTCAACAATGGTGCTAGAAAATTCAATACTCATATGCAAAAGAATGTGTAGGGGAAATTGGACCTTAAACAGTATAGGAAAAATAATTCAAAACATAAAACCTAAAACTATGAAATTCTTAGAAGAAAGCATAGGGAAAACCTTCATGACATTGGGTTTGGTAATAATTTCTTAGATAACACACTAAAAGCACAGAAAGTAAAACTAGACAAATGGTACTACAGCAATCTCATAACTTCTGCACATCACAGAAAACAATCATTAATTGAAATGGAACTTACAAAATGGGAGAAAATATTTGCAAATCATATATCTGTCATGGGGTCAACATGTGGAATATATATAAAGAAGCTCTACAACTCAACAACAAAACAACTGCATTAGCTAAAAATTGGGCAATTGACTTGAACAGACATTTCTCAAAAAAAAATGTTTACATATAAACAGCCAACAAGCATATAAAAAGATGCTGCTCAATATCACTAATCATTAGAGAAATGTAAATCAAAACCACAATGAGATATCATCTCATGCCCATTAGATGGCCACTATTAAAAATAAAAACAAAACAGAAAATAACAAGTATTAGCAAGGATGTAGAAAAATTAAAACCCTCACGCACTGTATGAGAATGTAAAATGATAAGTCAATGCGAAAAAGAACATGAATGTTCTAAAAACAATTAAAATAGAATTTGTATATGATCTAGCAATCCTACCTCTGGATATATATCCAAAAAAATTCAAAACAGGATCTTGAAAAGAGAAATTTTCAAACTCATGTTCACTGTAACATTATTCATAGTAGTGAAGACTCAAGTAGAAACAAGTATAAACAATCTAAATGCCCACCAATAGATAAATGGATAAAGAAAATGGGGTAAAAACATTATTCAGCCTTAGACAAGGGGAAGATTCTGTCATGTGCTAGAAGACACATGAACCTTGTAAACATCATAAGTAAAAAAAAGGTAATTGCAAGAAGACAAACATTATGATTTCCCACATACAAGGTATCTAAGGTTGTCAAACTCTAAGAAGAAAAAGTAGAACAATGATTGTCAGGAACTACAGGGAGACAGAAATAAGAAGTTAAGTGGTTTTGCAAAGTGAACTGGTTTTGCAAAGTGAAAAACTTCTAAGAAATCTGTTGCTCAACAACATGAAAGTATTTAACCACTGAACTGTATATTTAAAAACAGTTAAGATGATAAATACGTGTGCTTCCTATTACAATTAAAGCTTTAAAAAAGAAACCAGACTAATATATGTACCAAAGATTGGTACATAATCAAAACACATTTGTCCCATTTTCTAAGTGATTAAATAAATGACATTTATTGCTTTTTTTTGTAGTTATATACCCTCTAAAAGCATAAGTACAAACTGAGATATACCCTTTGAAAGTGTAAGTGCAAACTGAGTTGTCTTTTCTCATTCTCATTTCCCTTGATTTCTTTGCAAGAAGCATTACTGATCATTCTCACTTTTTTAAAAAACCTCACACATTGACTTCTATCACACAAATTTACTTATTCCACCAGTTCCCTTTCAGTTAGCTTCAATTGTTCACCTTCCTTAAATGTTACATTTCTTATAACTTGTCTTCAGTCCTTTTCTCTCTCTCTTCAATCTGCCCTACCAAGCTCAAGGTTTCTGCGACTGCCTCAGAGCAAATGACTTCTAAATCTTCATCACCAATTTTGATTTCCCTCCCCTAATTTCAGCCCAATATTTCCAAAACCCTACATATAGACACATATCCCTAGATGTCCTGCAGTTGACTGTAATTCTATCCTTGGTCTCTAGCCATAAATGTCTGTAGCACCACCTATTACAACTGTTGCTCACGTGACAATAAAAAATGTCTTCAGACATTGTCAAATATCTCATATGGGGCAAAATCACCACTGGTTGAGAACCACTGACAAAGAACATGATTGTAGAATACATAAGTAAATAAATTATGACATTTTAAATATAATAATTGAAAACAAATATCTGTCCTAACACTAATAAAGACGAAATAATTTACCTTTTCAGCTAATTCTTCTGCTGTTATCTTTGGATCATAGGGAATGGGATCACCTAAATAGGTCCGTAACTTCACTGGAAAACCACCATACATTGGAGCAAATGGATAGCGAAATTTTTCATAAAGCCACCTAAATAACCCTGTTTAAAGTAAAATCATTTTTATTGATTAAATATTTTAAGAACGTGATTGTAAACTTTCCAATTAATTATGTGAGATTTATAGGAAAGTAGTAGAAAGTATTACTTCTTAGAATTAATAAAATATTTCTTAAAAAATGAGCTTTTTATCAATTGTAATAAATGATACCATACTAATGCAATATATTAGCAGGGAAAACAGGAAGATGGTGAGGGGATACATTAAAAAAAAATCCCTATATTTTCTGCTTAATTTTTTTCAGTAAACCTAAAAATGAAAAACATTAAGTCTATTAATTTTAAAAAATAGATTTTAAAACTATGGAAATTTGAAAAGACAAACCAATTACTATTGCAAAGCAAAGGATAAAGACTGCAAGCAAAAGAAGCTAAAAGTGTAAGAGACAAAACAAGTGACTTACATGAATTAAAAAAAAAGGGAGTATAAAATAAATTCATGTAGACATAAGACTATAAAACACTAATAAACTATGCAAAGACTGAAACCCATTATTATAAATTAGAAAAAAAATTAAGCTAATACATCAAAGCAAAGAATTTCTAATGCTAAAGACCAAATCTGAAATTTAGCAGGATTAAAAAAGAAAGTAGTGGAAAGGTAAAATAAATGGATGGACCAAGTTAAAAAAAAAAAAAAAAAAAAAAAGGCATCAAGGGAATCCAGAAAAAGCTATGTAATTAAGTACTGTATTAAAGTTGAAAACACTGTTTATACATGGAAATGTAAAATATACCATCATATCTAAAGTTATTAAAAAAAAAACCCTGGACACTAAGTTTTGAGATATTGAGCTTTAAAGTCAAGAAAAAAAATTTAAAACAGTCAAAAAGAATTTTAAAAATAATTTATCATTAAAAAAACAAGTTCAGGAATAATTCTGGTTTGCCATTTAAATTATGAAAATAAACTAAGAGAATTCCACATTAAAGGTCAAATATCATATCAATCTGCTTTTCCATATTAAATCTGAAAAAAAAAAAGGAAGTAAATTTTGACTTAAAAAACATGGAATAATCAACACAAAATAACGTCACATACAAAAGAAACAACAGCAATTTAAAAATCTTCAAAAGAGGACCTTTATGTAGATAGGAACACTAACAATAAGAGTGTTAGGAATATAAAATATAGGCAAATAAATATAATATATAAACCATAGGGTACAAAACCACATGCTATTATGACTGGGTACAAAATTTCAAAGAAAGAAATAAGACATTGCGAAGGAAAAAAAAAATCTCCAATTGCTATCATCCCTATAACTAAAAGCTTCTTTCTTAATCAGTAAATTAAAGGTAGACGAAAAGAACTCATCAAAGTAAATAGACTGTGGTTCAAAATACTAAAAAGAAATGTGAAGTGACAAAAGTAAACCAAAGCAAATGATGTCTTCTCAGATTGTTAACCTTAGTTCAACTTGTAGTATCATTCATTTTTAAAGCTGTTAACTTCATGGTTAAAAATATAATATATAGATTTATTCTAGACCTCATCACCATGGTGCAACAGAATAAGTTAGATAAAATGTTTTCAAATTTTAAAGAACTCACTACAAATAAACTTCAGTTATATATATGATAGTCTTAGCAAGAATATAATATCTAAGAACTGCCATTACTTAGAACCAGTTGTTTAAACTTTATATAGGAAAACACCTAAGCAATCCATCTATTACTTAATATTAATAAGTCAAAGGATTCCTTACAGGGTTCAAAATTCCAAATATTTTAAATATTACATTATAATTAAAAACCATATGAATCAGAACTTACTTGTTCCTCCAAGTGATCTAAATCCTTCTCGAATATTTTGTGTAAACATAGGAATGATGGGCTAAAGAAAAGAATTTGAATTAAAAAGTAAATAAATAAACCCATTCAATGTCTCCACTGAAGTCACTAAGGCAAACTTTTGAGGGCCTATTTGAAATTATCAGAGTAAGATTTAAAAACAAGGGCACACTTGACTAGTGTGATTAATCAGACTAAATTCAACTTGATCATTTGTAAAAATATAAATTGGAAACACTACCCTCCAGTGGCAATATACAATATTTCATTTACCAATTTCCCTAATATTCCACATAAATCCTTGAAACTCAAAACAGAAACTATAGTAATCATTTATTTCATTAAATAAAATGAATGCAGTAAACTGGTTTTAGGAGGATACTGAATGATATGCTCAATGAAGTTACAAGATAAAGATTCTAAGGGAAATTTATATAAACAAAAGGTTTTGGCAAGATGCTATCATGGAATTAGTAAAACAACACTTTTTGTGAGTTTATTAAATTTAAAAATGTTCAAAATTGATGAAAAACCTAAGACTTGCTGCAAATACAGGAAATGTAAAGAATTCTTCATATTATCAACTTTAGAGGATTTATGCTCACAAGTTCTTGATTTTCATATTTCTATGAATACCAATGGTTAAGTGTGACTTTTAATAATGGAAACATTGATGCCAAAAAAATGAAATATTGTGAAGTATTGTATTGAAGTTATGCCACTGTGAATAATAATATAGATTAAAAACTGAATGAACACTTTAATGTATATACCAATATACTGAATTAAATGTTATAGAATGGATAAAACTGTACATGGGGTGGGGATTCACATTACTTATAGAACTGGATAGTATATACTGATGTACATGCCTGAGCCTAATATAGAACTACTTGACTTAATGAGTAGGACTTAGATTTGTGATATTTAAATAAGCTGATAATATTATTTAGTTTTGAAAAATATGGACTGAAGGAAAGAAAACACAGATATAGCTATTTGTACTACCTCACCTATAACTAACTGGTTACTTATTATACCTCTCTTCTTACCAGAAGGAAGACACCTAATAGATTGCAGGGGCACTGTCTTTTCACTGCTGTACCCCTAGCACCTAGAACAGTACCTAGAATAGATGAAGAGCTAAAGAAAGTCATCAATGAATTAAAGAAGGAATAAATAAACAGAAGAGAGAGACAATGCTTCTAATGAATTAATTTGTATTCTCTGAATATAAAGGTCAGTAATAGGCAGCAGCAATCTTAAAATCACTTAGGAAGAAGAAAGAAGTCAGGTATGAAAAGCTTCAGGTGAAGAATTTAAAAATTTGATGGAGTTAATTCATGAAGCTTACAAATTAAAAAGATAAAGTGCATTCAATTCTTTTGTAAAAATAATCATATTACAATCTAGGAAATTATTACTAGTTTTCTAAAATAAAATGATGGCTGAAATCCTAATGTTTTAAATAGTTACAAAATGTCTTTAGTGTTGACAACTTAAAACACCCAAGAAGGAACAGAAACCTTTTAGCTGATAGATACACATTTTGTCTCCCTTAAAAAGTATTGTTGGACTTATGTCTACCAACTGGCATGATCCCAGAAGTCTGTTTGCACTTTATAAAGACTATTTGGGTTCAACATTATTCCTTAAATACTTAACTCTCTGGAGACTAGACATTTCTAGAAGCTATTAAAGAAAATCTGCCCTAATTTGTTCAGTATTTCATATTATTGTCTGTGCCTAAGGTTTTTAAATTTACATTGAAGTTTATATTCTTAAAGCCATAAGCATTAGCTTATTACAATTTGATCTTATATTACACTCAATCCACCCCTTGTGTGTACTTTGTAAACAAAGTAGGGTTTGAGGTATTTAAATAAGCTGATATTCTTATTCAATTATTCTAAATAACCTAGAATTGTTTACTATTCACATGTGTCTGTATGTATGCATGCATATGAACATGTGGATACAAGACAAAATGCATTTAAAAAAAAAAAATATTCTTGGGGAATAGTCCAGAGTCTTACTTCTGCCACAAAAATGTGAGAACCATTAAACAAGTTACTTACCATATCTAAGCTTCATTCTCCTCATGTATAAAATGGAGATAAATAATAAGTATCCTATGATAAGGGTTTATGACTTGAGATTATACAAATAAATAATTTTATTGAAACAAAATATTATTTTGTTTTATATCTGTTATTTATTTTCCAATTAAATGCACTAATTCTTCCCGAATTTAGACATCAAGTTACTTGAAAATTCTTACCAAAGTCATAATTCTCTAGAATTTACAAAATAAGTGATTTATATTACATATCAAAAGTCTATTGCTTTCAAGTGAACTTTACATATTTTCTACTGATATTTTACGAACTGCATACAATCTAGATTTTTCTCCTCTTGATTTGTTATACTGTCACAATTAACACTTTTAATTTTTATTTTTAGCACTGCTGGGGATCAAACCCAGGGCCTCATACATGCTAGTGCTCTACCACTGAACTACATCCTCAGGCCAGTATGTAACAATTTAAAATGTATTTAATACTGCAACAAGAGTCTTAAATTTTTACTCATAGCTTATGATAACTTTTTGAGGCCTATTAAAGGATTTTCCAGATGGGATACTTGTGTCATACATACATTACTAAAAGATTTCCTTCACAGAACTGAAAGGTCCCTTCAATCTCAGATGTCAGTAGACTCACTGTGAAATGTAGTCAGGGTTGGCAACAGCACCGTTGCCTTGAGTCCTGAACTGTGTGTTCTGCTCTGCAGCTGCCTTGTTGTGACCAGATCCCTTCCATCCCTCCATCTCTCTGTGCCTGAGTGTCCTCATCTGTAACATTGGAATAATTATATACGTCACCTCCTTCCATACAGGAGTACCAGGAAAAAGCGTTTACAAGCGCTACAAAATGCTGGGCTGGCACAATATTTATTAAGCTTATAATATTGTTTTGTAGATTCACAGCATTAAAGATTTGTGTTTGTTTTAAAACTAACAAAAGATTCTTTCACACATTTTCTGAAATCTTTATACAAAAACTTTAATCATCTGGATTATCTTAATTGTTTACCTAGAAACTTAAGGATTTGAATAAGAGGTATTTTCTTTGTATCATTGCTTTCAGGCTTTCTTCTACACAATATGTTGCTTAAAACTGTAAACTTAAGAAAGAATAATTAGAATTTCACAAAAAATTTATGTGATTCCAACTCTTATTTGTGTCACCTTTAAACATATGAAGACATATTTTCAAAATATAAACTTAAAAAGTGAATCATCTTTAGTTTTTAATTAGCTTTTTAGTTTTTATTATTGCTTTAATATAACATTGCATTTTCCTTAATTTTTGTACAACTGTATATAATCTTTTGTATTCCCTGTTATTTATACAGGCTAGGTTTTTGTTTTCTGCATCAGACCTTTAAACTTTCTGGAAAACATATAAAAAGTGCTAAAAGTTAATTTTCTATATTATTGATATTATTTAACATAAAATTAAATTCAAAGGCAGCTTTTCATTAGTAGTGTTTGACATTGTCTGTTTTTAAAAAGACAAATTCTATTCTAAATTTAAATACTAATTCAGATTCTAAATTCAAACTTAAAAGCCTACTCAAAACTAGTCACTGTACTAAGTATTTGAATACAAAATCCCAGTCCTCAAGGAGCTTATAATCTACTGTAAGGAAGTACTGTTTAAATTATTGTGTTATTTAAGCATTTGGGCAAGTGCATTTACCCAAACTAAGATCACACTCATGAGGCACTACAGCAGTAACTTCTAGGAGTTAAATATACAAATACACAGAAAAGAGCTCAAAGCATTTTTTTTTTTTTTTTTTTTTGCTGTGAACTTTGCAATTAAGACAAGAAAGCATTTATTCTTCTTCAAATATTATTCTTTGGTTACAATGAGTCCTTCATACTCTCTTTTTTAATCAATAGTCCATATTTGCAAGATGGGCAATCAAGCTAAGGGTCACTATGCCACAGCAATGGGAACACAAAAAATCTGAAATGTGAAAGTTATTAGCAGCAGTCTCCAATAGGCCTGGAAAATACCCTATCAAAGGTACTATGACTTCTTTTGCTGACAATCTAAAATAACAGAAGCAAAGGAGAAACACTTCCTAAGTAACAGATAAGTGTTTTCTAAGAATACAGTAACAATATGGAGACCAAAGTGCTAAGAAGTACTTTTCAAAGGCAAAAGAAAAGCACAAAATGGCATTCACATTATTTGGTCTGTTAAGTAGATTAATTTCAGTGAATCTCTGCGGAATCCTTAATTTTACTGACAAATTCATTTGGGAAATCTTTAATTAGTATCCAAATTAGACCAATGTCTGGTCTTTATCTTTGTAAGATAGCTGACCACATTTGCTGATGAAAAATGATAAAGTCACAGATTATTTCAGTCTGGTTATAAAAGATGGTCACAGATAAAGGATTATAAACCCAACAACCACTCCTGAAATATACCAACTCATTCACATCAAAGGTACCAAAGGTTTGAAACAAACACAGAATTGAACTGGTTATACTAGTGAAAAAAAGAAAAAAAAAGAAAAAGAAAAAAAGCAGAACTAAAGGAATGATGAAATTATTTGTATACAATTACAAATATGATGAAAAGATGAATTTGAATGTAAAATAAAATCTTGCTGGATATGTGCAAAATTTCAAGATTTATGTAAGATGGCTTTCCATACAAAGAATACTTCTCTACTGACACATTTTAAATTGTATATATAATAGCTTTTAAAGTATTTAATAAAAAGGGTTTACATTCTTATATACTTTCGTTCACTAAGCATTATTTTAAATTTAACTAAGCTTTAGTTGAGTAATTATTTTTATACAACTCACCACTTTTGCATCAATTGCAACCTGAGCGAAGCCTTTTCGATTACCCCATATGATGTTGTAGGTTTCATCACTAAGCAGAGCTTCACGAACTCCACCTGGTGAAATAGCTAACAAGTGACCACTCTTCAGAATTTCAACACATTTTTCTCTTGGTCCATGTAGAGCACAAAATACATCGAGTAATAAACTAAACCCTGTAAGAAAGATGATATCTTGAATACTATTTGTTCTATTATTCAAAGGCAAGAATCTTCACAACCTAAGAGTTGTGAAGTCACAGATAATTTCACAGTAACTTTACATCAGTAACTTTATTTTCTTAAGGTTAACATAAAATTAATATTATTTGTGAAGTAATACCTACATCTTACTGATAACCTACTATTGATTACTTCCTACTGGTCACCTACTATTCTGGCTACTTTACATATTCAAACTCTTAAAACTCACAACAATCTTGGAAAACAGGGATTCTTCTGTTTTACATATGAGGAAACCTGAGCTCAAAAATTAGGTAGCACGCAGCTAAGAAGTGCCAGAAGAGAAATTCCCATTCAGGTATGTCCGGCCCCAAACTCCTTCCACTGCATATCATGCCAAAAACATTCTAAAGTATCTATCAGGGCAATCAGAAATAACACCCCACTGGCAATTACAAATCTAATCTCTCATTAACCCTTAAAGAATCACTTGAGAGAATATGAATTTACTATGATTGGCCCTACCCAAACGGGCAAGACTATAATTAAATCTATTGAAATTATAACTCAGGTTATGCTAATCTTACAAATAAATTTTTTTAAAGAATAATAGCAAACATTAATAGTTTTTTTTAATAAAGTGAAGGTGTTTGATTCAAGAACAACTAATTAAGAGTCAATATTACACAGCTTTTCAAATTATAACTATTTACAGATGAAGAACATAATCCTGTCAGCAATTAAATATTTTAATAATCTTACGCTGGAACTTTGGAGCACTGTTAATACACATGCATCACTCTTTGAGACAAAAATATGGATGGGTCCCTAAAAGCTATGCAAACTAACCAAATATCTCATTAATTTAAAGGACTGAAACAAGATTATAAATCATTAAGATTTAAATACTTTCACCCTACAGTCCATTAAAAGCTCAATGATTTAACAAGATGCATTCTCATAATAAAACAAGGAACAAAGGAGGTTTCAAAAATTACAAGACAGAAAATCTCTCTTGCACTAAGAATCATAATGATTCTATACCTCCAGAAAGCAATGACAAATATAAGTAAATCAATGTCAAGATGTTGCAAGAATCAAAAAGGAGAAAATTATTTGAAAAGTCAATGCTAAAAATATTCACTTTATAAAAAGGAAAAAAATGGAAGTAATCTAATGTTCAATAAATGAAAAAGTTAAGTACACATATTAGTTATAAACATTAACTGTTCCTTATAAAATATTGCAAAATGTTAATGCTTACATGAAATCTTCTTTAGAAAACCCACAAAATTGTTTGCAAATCATGAAAATAGGTAAATTAAAAATGAAGTAAAACAAATCAAATCACTGGCTATATTCGAATGGTAAGATTATAATGATGTTCTTTCGTTTTCTAATTTCGAAAATTATTAGGTGGTAATGTTACCTTTAAATGGAAATCTTATAGCTAACTTATACACAAAGTACAAATGAGTGTTTAGTGATACAATGATACCCAAAGCACTAACATGTTTATGAAAGCACTGAAGTAGATCATTACTTAATTCACTACCAAGTTTGCGTCTGTCTGGTTGATGGATCAGCTTTATTTTTATTAGTTCAGAACAAGCAATCAACTTTCCTGACTTGTTTCCTGTGATTTAGTAACAGAAAATAAGATTTAATCTAAATGAATTCATTCAAGAATGATGTTCTTAAAACTCTAGTGTTTGAAACCATTTGCCTAATTAATCTTTTTTTTAAAAAGGTACTAAGACTTTATGAACACATTAAAAAGAATACAGTCCTCAATCTTAGCATTTAAATCCACCAGGCAAGTTGTGTGATAGAAGACATAACATATATACTCTTTAGGGCAGTATAATGATGAAGACAACAGATATCTTGGCTAATTTTTTTTTTCTAATTTTGATTTGCTATCAAATTGACAGCTATTAAATCCAATGACAGTAGAATTAAACAGAAAATCAATGTCTCATGAAAAAATTCATCATATGAAAATGGGTTCAATCCCCAGCATCACCAAAAACAAACCACATACACACCCGTGCGTGCATGCGCACACACACACACACACACACACACAGAGCTCTGAAAAATTAAAATATAAAGCTCAATATTTGGCCTAGGGATATAGCACAGTGGCAAGGTGCTTGCCTAGCATGCATGAGGCCCTGGATTTCATCCCCAGCACCAAAAAAATCAAATAAATTTCAAGATTTAAGCCTGACAATGGCATGTACCTACAGTTCCAGCAACTTGGGAGGTTAAGATAGGAAGATCACTTGAAACCAGGAGTTTGAGGCCAGCCCAGTCAATACAGAAAGAACTACTCTCAAAATACAAAACAAAAAAGATTTAACTTAGAAAAATAATGATTAGATAACTGTTAAAAAAAAAATTAGGTAACATTTTTTGGCCATAATGTTTTTATTTTTAAGATACACTGCCTAAATAGGATAATCAGATGTTTTCAAATTATAATTTCAAGTTCGTTACCCTAAACAGGCAAAAAGCATTTCCAAATGATACTAAAGACCTCAAACAGACTGCCATGTAATTTAATCATGATGATTAAATGTCTTTCTATAATTTTCTACAGTGACAAAATTACCTGGAATTTTAAAGACAAAGTGATCAGCTACTACTCGGCAAGTTCTGCCTTTGTGGATAAAAATTTTAGCCATGAAGTAGTAAAAATCTATGGGAATAGCTCCATGATAAAAAATTATAAGTGCTGGTCCTTCTTTTGGTATTTTTTCCATCCCATGAACTTCATAACCTGTTCAAAAGACAAAATGCAAATACTTAAGATATATTTATTAGTTTATTTGTACTAAAGGATGTTCAGTACTCAAAAACTCAGTCTTCTTACTGGTTCTCTTACCATTTCCCTTTTAATTTCCTCTCTTTCCCTTTCCCTTTCCTTTTATTGCCTTTAGTCCTATAGCCATAAAATGGGGCTGGATAAAGTGTGCACTTGGACAGAGAGGTGGCAAGAGGTGGTCCAGAACAAGTGCTAGAGTCCATGCACAGTGAGGTAGGCATCCACATAGAGTAGACAGGAGCAGAGAATAGTCATGACAACAATTATGCAGAAAAGAGTCTGGCACAAGCGATAAGGTCTAGTAGAAAAAGGAGAGGAACCAAGGTGGGGCAAGCATAGAAGTCGGAGCCGGGGTAAAAGGAAGGTATTCACACATAAGTCATGACAAGGCATGAAGGGGTCAGAGATGAATGGACTGAGGAAGTGTCTGTATAGAGGGGTGACCTGGTACAGGGCATCATGGACTGAGCAGATGAGGAGGGCACTGGGCAGTGTGGTGGCTTGGCCTAGGATGTCTGACCCAAGCAAAGTAAGAGGATATCCAAGAGTGTTAAGAATGGTGGCAATGATGGGAGATAGGTTACACAGGGAGGGATGGATCAAATGAATCTACATGTTAAGGATAAGGAGAGCTAGGTTTCTCACTATGGGAAGACGAGCTTACAAATACAGAAAAGGAGAAAAAGCAAATTATAAACTCTGTAGTCACAGAGAGCATCACTTGCTCCCTAATAAAAAAAAGTCAAGTCTACAAACTCAACTTTTTTGAGTGTCAAAGAACTAAAGAAGCTGTTTTAAGAAAGTATGTTTGATGGTTCAGAGTTGTATGATTCCAATTTTAAGCTGATTAACAATTTATAATGATTTTAAATTCTAATATTATGCTAGGTTGGAACCTTTTATTAACCTTATAGATTCTATGATTCTTTTGATCTTACATGATTTTTCCCACAGAAGGCAATATGATTGTTGTTTTTATTCATTCACTTAACATTTTTTCCAAGTATTGTACACTTGCTTTCTAATTTCTTAATTCTAATTCAATTAATTCAATTACTGAGGTTGTATGAAGTTACCAAAAGGATCAACTATCCAACTGGAGAAATTTTCTGAGAAATAAAATACTCTGTTGAGGGATATTTTACACAGAATATTGCTGAGGTTCTCTCTGGTTTACAGAACATGATAAAAATATAAAATAACTGATCTATTTGCATAACTTCTTACCAAATCACCTGATTGAAAGCAAATTGAAATAATTGATTATTGACAAAAACAATAGTTTGCCATAGAGCCACCAAGCATTAAGCCCCAATATTATTTAATGGTGTCACTCTAAAGCAAGATGTGATCATACCATTCTCTACCCAGACACTATCAGTGGATAACTACAAAAGCACAAACTTCTCAAGGACTTTCAGGTCCCAACAGCCTACTGAGTGACATTAGACGATTTACACATCAAATGAACTAGTTGCAACTCCCTGAATATACTTTCCCATTTTGTGCTTCTGCTCCTGTAGTTGCTTTAATTGAAGCACTTCCTATCCTGTTTCCCTACTTGTACTGCACTTTCACTCCTCCTCTCAGACGCTAAAGTCATGAGGTTCTGAGTATTTTACCTCTAAAAACTCAAAGTCTATTGCCCTCTTACCCAATATCAGTTTCAAAATGAATTTCCATCAGCTCCCACCTGTTGTAAACCAAACTTAGAGGGATCTGATGAGCAATGGAATCTCAGAGAAGGCAGTCCCAGAGATAATTATTGTCACTGTCCAAGAAGGGACATTCAATCTGCAGATTTTGAGTCATCTGGGTCTCATGAATAAGAATAGCCATATTCTACAATATATGTGGCTCTTATTTGATGTCATTCAATACAAATTTATTTCCCTCCTCTGCTCTGATCCCATGCTTACCAGGCACCATCCTGATTTTCAGGCTTTCTCATGTAGATTAGCCTACACGAGAGGATATGAAGGTCAGTAGTATAAGGCCAGGGAGTTTCTCTAATGGCCAAAGGTTTATTATGTAAATGAGTTAACTGCCTTCAGGCTTTGGACACCAGTATGATGAATTCAGATAATGATAATCTTCTCCTGAGATAAATCCCTTCTAAATTTGCCTCAGAAATTCATTTTTAAGCCCATATACCCATACATTATGATAATTTAATGATGAAGCTACCCTTTTGGATTCCTCAGAAAAGCAATTTAAACTACCTACAAAATAAAGTCCAAACTACTGAGCATAAAATTCAACATCTTTTAAAACCTAGCTTCAGTCTACCTTTCCAGTTTGTCATTCAGTATACTTCTCATCCACAAAAATTCACCTTCTAGTTCTCAATACAGTCTGTATTTTATTTATTGATAAGTAGCAAATGATATCCTACTGAGTATAGTTATGAAACTGTGTTTCTATTCAACAGTGTATCTTGGGGATCTACCTATGATAAGCACATAGTGGTTTTTTTTTTTTTCTTTTTAGTGGTTATGAAGTATTCTAGAATAAATTCATATCAATGTTCATTTAGCCATTTCCCTGCCCAAGGACAACAGAATTGTCTTCAATGTTCCAAACATTATCACAATGAATACCCATTTACATGCATCATTGTGCAGTCACTTGAACATGTGAAGACAACCGTTGGTCATTATATTTTCATCTTCAATTATAATAGATATACTACTACTAAATTATTCTCCCTCCAGGATGGCTACACTACATTACTTCTCCACATGCATCCAATGAGGGTTTCCGTTTCTCCACATCCTCATTCTTTACCATTTTTGCCAATCCTTTGGATAACAATGAACTCTGAATTATTTTAATTTGTGCTTTCCTCAGTACCAGCAGTATTAGTGCGTCTATAATTATTGGCCATTTGTGTTTGCTGATTACATCCTTAGGCTATTTTTAAGTTGATTTTTTTTTCTAATTTACCTTCTAAGGTTTATTGTAAATAAGTTGTGCCTATCTGTTCTGCATTTAATTTACTATCTTTTCAAAAGAGCTTTCATTTTTCTGTCTTAAGACCTTCCCTACTTGAAAATTATCAAATACTTTCCCATAATTTTTCCTACTGGTCTGAAATACCACTTTTATAACTTACAAGTTTTGCATTTCTGAATTCTTTAATCTGTTCGATTTATATATGATGATCCTTTACCTGTACCAATATCACAAATTTAATCATAATAATGTTTTTTCCATGAGGAGGAAAATACTCGTTTTCTCAGATTGGTCTTCGTTATTCCTATTTATTCTTCTACATAAATTTTAAAAGTTGAATGAAAAGTCACTTGGAATTGCATGGAATTAACAGATGAATTTGGAATATGGGCTGTAAAGTGACATCTTTACCATATTGACTTTCTATCCATTCAATTCTTTTTGAGTTTCACCTACATAGTTTCTCCACAAAGTTCTCACATGTTAGATTTAGCCCTTAAATAGAATATTTTCTGTTTAGCAAAAATTACATTATTATAATGGTTTAAGATAATCATTTTTAAAATGACTATTGGTGGCATGGAGCCACATAATTTTATGATGATCTTACATCTAGTTCCCTTGGTTAAATAATCTTATTAGTACTGATAAGTTTGCTTCTTTCAAGTGTCTCTTATTTTCTAACTGTTTATACTTCCTATTTCTAGCTTCACTCCCACCAGGGACAATATTAAATAGTAGTGGAACTGCAGTTTGTTTTAAGATTGACATGATTAACTTCTTGAAACTAGTAGAACTTGAGAGCTCTGGGCCCTTTGTGGAAGGAGAAGAAAGATAACTTTGGACACTGTTCCAATTTCTTTTATAATTATTGGTCTATTTTGTTTCTCTCTTCTTTTTGAACCAATTTTGATCATTTCTATTTTCCTACAGCATTGGCCATTTCATTTAGTCTGTAAGTACAGTGGCGAGGAAGTTATTTATTTTTTTTACTATTTATTCTTCAAAGTCTTGTTCAAAAGCTACCTCTTCTGTGAATGGTGCTTTTATTTTGTCTTGTAGGAAAAGAAAATGAATGACCCAAGATCACACAGAAGGACCAGGATATAAACCTACATTTCCCTAACTCTGAAGTCTGTATTCTTGCTCCATACCACAGCTACATAAATGCTAATCTAGACCTATGATTTCCAATTACTGATTGAGTTGTGAAATAAATTAGTCAAATGTAAAATAACTTTGGTGAGTTATGGTCAGCATTTTTCTGAGAATGGAAAACAGAATACATTACATGGGCTGGGGAGATAGCTCAGACGGTAGAGTGCTTGCCTTGTAAGCACAAGGCCCTGGGTTCGATCCCCAGCACCCAAAAAAAAAAAAAAAAAAAGAATACATTACATATAGAAAGCATATAGACTTTTCATGAAACAGTATATACACATATATATATAAAATGGATGGTAAAATGCATTTCTTACCAGGAGTAAGAGTAAAAAATTCAATAGCCTAAAACTGTATTTTTAATTCCTAGGGACCTACTAAGCATGCTAAGTTGAACTAAATAATGATCAAAAGACACAAGGGTTACATATTCTAGTACCTTCTAAATTATCAGAGAAAGGTGCTATATAATTAAGACAATGTTTATTGAAATGTTGTATATAACAAATTATGCTAACATTATGCATGAAATTCCACTGTATCCTTACAACAACCCATTTAGAAAAAAAGAATGAGATTCAGGAAAATATCCTTTTTGAGAAGGTTAAAGTAGCTTCCTCAAATCTTTATCAATTACAAAGAAAAATAAAGTAACTTTATAATATAGAAACCTAGCAGACACAAGTGACTGAAGTTACTATCACCAGTTATATCACGACTCCTCTAATAAAGGCGCTGAGAAGTGCATATCATCATTTTTGTGGTATTCTTGTCAGAAATTCACAACCTCAATCTAATTATGGAAAACATCAAATTCAAATTGAGAGACAGTCTACAAAAAACTAACCAGTGCCAAAAGAAGTAACCAAGGTGCCAAGGTCACGAAAGACAGAAAAAAAAAAAAAAAAAGACTAAGAAACGCCATAGACTGAAGAAGACATGACAACTAAACGCAACAAAAGACCCTAAAAAAGGAACACTTTTAAGAAAATTTAAAGTTTGAGTAAGGATAGAAATATAGCTTAGTAGTAGATGACCTGCTTTGATGTATAAGGTCCTGGGTACAATTCCCAGCACCATAAATAAAACAAAACAAAAAAGGAATAAAAACTATAGTTTAATAGTATTTTATGATGCTTATGTAAAGATGCTAACATTCAAGGAAACTGGGTGAAGTATATATGGAAAGTCCTGGTACTTTTATGGCAATTTTTCTGTAATTCTAAATTTTTTCAAAATACAGTTTTTAAAAATTCATAATTAGTGCAGAAAGGGAGAAGAGGAGAGTCAAACGGGGAAAAAGGAAAAGGAAGGGGAGAGGAGGTAAAAAGAAAAGGTAAATTACTTTCCCATGGTTATACAGCCAGTAAATTGGGAAAGCGTGGTTGCATAAAAGACAAAAGGGTGAAACAAAACTTTTTTTCAACAGAAGTACAGATGGGATATTTTCTTGATATCTCAACTTAATTCTTCCATACAAACCTTTGGGGCCTATGGTTTAATCTACGGGACACTTTTAGTGAATAAAATGTGTCCAACTCACTACAAAAATAACAAAATATGCAGTGAAAGAAAGTTACAGTTTGTTATCATGGTCGATTTTTTTAAAAACCAGTAATTCATGTACTATAAATAACAAACCCATGTGATCAGATTACCTCTTTAGTCAACTAACTAACTACATTTTCTAAAAATTTTCTATTATCAATGAACTGAACATTTACATTGGAATTAAGTAAGCATAAACATTATTTTTAGACAATGAATAAACTCCCTTGTAAAACAAAAACAAAAACCACAATAACATATACCTAAGATAAAACAAACAAATGTCTCAAGGAAAAAAATTCCTTATTTTTCTAAAGGAAAAGTTATGATCCTCATTACCTTGACACTTGTACCAAAATGCATAGTTTAATGTTCTCAAAATAGATATTTACTGAAGACTCTTCTTTCTTAATTTTCAGGGGAAATCACTAAACCTGAGTCCAGAATTTTAACATGTTATTCATATTTTCTAGTAATGTTTTTTGGAAAAATAGGTCAAAGTTTTTAAAGAGTATAAAACTTGAGGGTAAGGACTTCACCACTCATCACCAAGTAAACTACCTAGAAATGGAGACATTTAAGAAACATCAAACTAATGTGCCTCCATATAGTATAGTAATATGTTGCACAACACATAAGAATCACAGTATCTTGAAGAATCATAGATCGCTTACATTATACTCAATCTGAGGACAAAATATAACTTCAAAATAAAAAACCATCGAAAATTTTTATACAAAAATATTTATATAATAATTAAACAAGTAATTTGTATAAGAATATTTAAAATAATAAAAAAATTACTGTTCAATGATAAGTAACTAAATAAATTATAGGATTTACAGAATTTCATGTAGCTGTTAAAAGTCATATTCATGAGAAGACTGACATGAAAAATATTAGTTTGCCATGCATACAAGAATGATAAACACATTTTAAAAAGTGACAAATATAGTAACATTTTAATAGAGTTCATTTGAATGGTAAATATTATGTGACTGTTTTTTCTTCACATGGCTACGTTTTCTTCAATATGGCTACATTTCTGCCACAAATGTTATTAAAAATTAGAGATTCTTTTAAAAGTATAAATTAAAATTGATTTGACAGCAATTTGCAAAATCTAAATATGCACACAAATGCCTTTTATTCATGTCGTGTACAACCAGAGAAACAACAGTTGTACCCCATTTGTGTACAAGGAATCAAAAAAAAAAAAAAATAGGGTAAAGAAAATCAATCTTTTAAAAAGTATAATTTATCCTAATAAAATGTTAAACTATAATAATGAAAGATTTAAGCAGATTAAGAACTAAAATTTTCCTCTGAGCTGTAAGTACACATCTAAAAATACCTTAAAATTATATATTTTGCTATAAAACAAATTTAGTGCTTAAATCTACTAAATCAAATCATGTCTCCTGAAATATAAATAAATTCAAATTTCTTACTCTATATGATCTTGAAATATCAGGGTTTATATGTGTGGGAGGAGGATATAAATTCCCAGCAAGTACTGTAAATGATGCCACTAAATTTCCTAATCACTGTTTTCAACTCAATGAATAATAACAGTCTACATAAATGTAGCCTCTGTAGACAAGCATATGTGCATTGATGAAGTATCATCTTGCCTATGGAAAACATGAGAGGGTATGAGAGGTGCCACTGACAAGCAAGAACTTTAAAAGTAATAAAGAAATGTTAAGAACTCAAAATATCAAAGGTATATGGTTCCTGTTTGCAAACCTGCTGTACACTGTGACTTTTGACCCTGAATCCCCAACTCTGGACAGATTTACTGTAAGAAACAGAGCACAAAACTTAGAGCCAGATGTCAGAGATTACATCTTGGCTCTGCTTCCTAGTGTACTGTGGCAAATAAACTCTCTCAGCCCATTTGGGCAAAGTCATTTTAAGAAAAACATTTAAGGGCACAATGCAAGCAAATAGATAACAAGGAATATCACTTCCATTATTTTTTTAGTATCTTCTCAATTAATAAAATGGAATGATAAGATAGGTTCAGTGCCACACATAGACAGCAACACATAGAGATCAAAACAGTCTTGCTTACCATGCCAAACTGCTGCATGTCCATCCCACAGAGTTGCCACTGTTTTCCTTGCACCATCCCATAAATTATGAGAATAAGCTTCTTTTAGTACGTTTTTCCTCTTATAAATGTGTAAGAAAATAATAGTAAGGTAGAGAAGAAAGATAGTAAAATAAGGAAGTATTAAAAGAATTAGTGGTGTAAAAACCCACAAGAGATAGTTTGCAAAATTCAAATAGTCCTCCAATTGCTCCACACCAAACCATTCTTCGAGTATATGAATCAGACAGGTCATATAGGGTATAGAATCCTGTCCTGAAGCACAGGTTTGATTTTTGTCTATCATTTTTCTTTAGGTGAAAATGACAAATTCAATCTCTTTCTTCACTGCCATAGCAGATCTTTAATTTTGACACTAGAAGGGAAAAATAATTCAGTTATTCTCTTCAGAAATACAAAGTTAAATGCAATAATCTACATAAACAGTATATAGAGTCATTTCTTAATACCAAAAATGAGTGGATGATTAATGCTTAACTTTGTTACAGAATTAAATGTGAAAATGATAAGGTTTCAACTGTTTATTCATGAAATGTGTTGGGTTGAGCATCTGAAATTACTTGCAAGCTGTAACTGAAAGAAGAAAAAGTTGATGAATGAAATTTCAGATCAACCTTAATAATATGACTCAGCTCAAGTACAGATATTGACCATTTAGATCTTATACAAGGTTACGTTGTGATTAAATATGTTCTTTACACAAAAAACATTAATAGCTGATTCAATAAAAATAATCAAATTTTTTAGAAAATGATAACATACAGTTTTGGGTATTGCCTTTTTATAAAGAAACAGGTTTACAGAACAGCTATTTGTTCCTTTGATATTCTACAATAATAAAATATCACCAATACTGTTTTTAATATTATAGCCATTAAAAATTTCTATGCCTGAAAATATAGCTGAAAAATTTAGCTGAAAAATTTTTATGCCTGAAAATAAATTATTTTATGAATTCACTCCCTAAAATGATCATTTGACTTACCAGAAATTTATAAATATCTTCTCCCACGCTTCAATGTATATAATCTGAAAAAGAGCAAACAGAAGAAATATTATGACCAAAGGAAAAAGATAGGCCTGGGGATGTAGCACAAGGGAACAGTACTTGCCTAGCATAAGCAATGCTGTGGATTCAATCTCTAGCATCACACAGGCACACATGCACGCACAGAAAAATAACAATCATTAACACCTAGAGTTGAATTTCCATGAAATAAATAGCAGGAAACATTCACAAGTATTTAACAAATATGAGTATAGTCCCAAGCTAGTGTGTCACAATTAAAAATTATATTCACGCTACCACTGTTTTGCTATGGACAACTGTTTAGTGCCACTATATCAAACTCCACCTAAGTATTTATTTTAACAGAGCTATAAAAAAGATTTGCTTCTTCAGAAAAAGTAGGAATGAGTAATTGACTGTCTGTCTTTACTAACTTTACCAGATAAATTGACAAATGTGATATTCGATGATAGATTATCCATATGATCATAATCTCTATACATGATTTCCTTCTTCCATTCATATTTTCTCTGGTTCTATTTCTATCCTTAGAGATATTTTATCATTGTTCTATACTACATAATCTCAATGAAAATTACCTCAAATTCTTTGTGGCTGAGACAGGAAATAAATTAAAGAAAGGAACAGAGAGGAGAACATACACCCAAAACAGCATATAGTTGTCTTTATGCCAAAATTTTCTTGCTAACTGGATTATTAATAGGACATGTATTTTGATGACTTTTTCCAGGTATGGAGGGTTTAGTCTAACTTCCTTGTAACCAATAGCATCTATTCATGAGAAATCTGGGTCTGTTATGTTAACAGGAGATGAACATAACACACATTAAGTCCTTAACCTGGGCTTTATGTATATCATAGTCTAACCAGTCCACCTAAAGAGTTGAATCACTGTAATTGTAATTCATTAGTGTTTGTGCATTTGCAATGCAACATATAAAATTTGATACTTTCCAAAAAATGATAGGACCTGGGGCTATAGTATAGTGATGCTTGTGTATCACGCACAAGGCAGTGAGTTTGATACCCAGCACAGAAAAAAAAAAAAAAAAAAAAAAAAAAAAAAAAAAAGAAGACGACAAAAGAAGGAAAATATTAAGTGTTGATGGGGGGTCATTGTAAATTAGGGGTTATTTGAACATAATCACTGCAATATCACAACTTTTTTGTGTGTATGTGTGGTACTGGGGATTGAATCCAGGAATATTCTAACATCAAGTTACATCCCCAGCCTCGTTAAGTTGCTGAGGCCAGCCTAGAACTTGTGATCCTCCTGCCTCAGCCTTTAGAGGAGCTGGAATTATAAGTGTGCATCACCACATATGGATACAATACCATGATTCTTAATCTCATAACTGAGCCAGCTACTAAGTGACTAATGGACAGGTAACATACACACTGGACAAAGGGATGATTCACATCCAAGAAGGATGGAGAAGGACAGCACAAGATTTCATCATGCTACCCATAACAGCATGCAATTTAAAATTTTTAATCTTTTTATTTCAGGCATCTACCACTTAATGTCTGTGGTGGCAATGATCACAGAGAGCTGAAACTGCATAAAGTAAAACCATGGAAAAAGGGAAACTATATTATACCTCTTATCCTTTTAATCACATCCTTACTTAGCATACATAATGAACACAAAAAGGGGAAGAGAAATAGAGAATAGGCAGGGCTCCAGAGAGGTTATCTGGAAACCTTCACAAGAGCAAGCAGTCTTAACAGTGCCACATACAAGAACCCTTTCCACAAATGGTCATCCAGTCTGATTTTGATTTTAACCTTTGGGTGGGGGGGAACACCCTCAAGGATGCCTGCCCCATTCCATATTCAAAACCATCCATAAACTACTAAAAAGGTCTCTCATACTTATCTCACCATCTTTTACCTAGATCTATACTAGAACCTTGTCCATTAGACAACCTCTTAATTTTCAGAAGTTACATAAATGAAGCTACAGTTGATCTAATATTTCAGCCAAGATGTCTGGCAAACCCAAATCCCTACCCTTCTCCTCCTCACTCCCCCAGAGGTGCGGGGGTCAAAACTAGGGCCACATTCTTGACACACACCAATTCTCTCTTTAAAATAATACCTTATATCAAAAATCTGTTTGAACTGATAAACTCAGTAAGGTGGCAGGACATAAAATCAACGAACTTGAAGTCAATTATTTTTTTTTAATACACCAAAAAATGAAACTGAGAAACAAATCAGTCTCATTCACAATAATTACAAAACAAAAAATGTAGGAATAAATTTAACCAAAGAAGTGAATAATCTCTACAATAAAAATTACAAAACAATGGTGAAAGAATTAAAAAGGATGCAAAACATGGAAAGACATGCCATGTTCATGGATGGAAAGACAGTGTTAAAAATGTTCATTCTCTCCAAAATCATCTACAGATTCAAAACAATCCCTATCAAAATATCAATGACATTCTTCATAGAACTAGAAAAAACAATCCCAAAACTCATAAAAAATCACAAGACTTAGAACAGCTAAAGCAATCCGAAGCAAGAGGAACTAAGCTAGAGATAATACAATCCCTATTTTAAAAGATACTATAGCGCTACAGTAATCAAAACAGCATGGAACTGGCATAAAAACAGACACACACCACTGCCACAGAACAGAGAGTAAAGAAATAAATTCATTTTTACAATCAACTGATTTTTGACAGAGACAGAAAATATATACATTGGAGAAAGGAAAAATATCTTTAATAAAAGGTGCTGGAGGGCTGGGGTTGTAGCTCAGTGGTAGAGTGCTCATCTTGCACATGTGAGGCACTGGGTTCAATCCTCAGCACCACATAAAAATATAATAGGGGTATTACGTCCATCTACAATTGTATTTTTTAATATAAAAATATTTTTTAAAAAAGGTGCTGCAAAAACTGGGCATCCATATGTGAAAGAAACTAGATCATTATCTCTCACTGTATACAAAAATCAACTCAAAATAGATCAAAGACTTAAATATACAAGGCCCAAAACTATGAAACTACTAGAATATAATAGAGGAGAAACTTTTCAGGACATTGGTCTGGGAAAAGACTTTTTGGATATGACCCCAAACACAGACCACAAAAGAAAAACCTAATAAAAAAGCTTATATCAAACTAAGAACCTTCTACACAGCAAAGGAAACAGAGTGGAGAGACAACCTACAGAAAGGGAGAAAATATTTGCAAACTATTCATCCACTTAAGACTCAGCAGCAAAAAAAAAAAAAAAAGAATAAAAGAAAGAAAACTCAAATAATCTGGTGAATGATCTGAATAGGTATTTCTCATGAAGATCTGTAAATGTTCAATGTCACTAATCATCTGAGGAATGAATAGTAAAAAAAACACAATGAGATACCATTTCACCCCAGTTAGAATGACTATTATCAAAAAAGAAAAAAAAAATGGTAAAAGCAGGGCCAAGGGATGTAGTTTAATACACTGGAGGCCTGGGTTCAATTCCTAGCATCATAACAAACAAAAAATAATGAATGATGGCAGGGATGCATAGAAAGGAGAATGCTCATATACTGTTAGCGGGAACATAAGTTAGCATAGCCATTGTGGAAAACGGTATACAGGCTCCTTAAAAAACTAGAAATAGAACTATAATATGATCCAACAATCCCCCTACTGGATATCTAACCCAAATAAATGAAATCTGTATGTAGAAGAGACACTTGCACTCCATGATTATTGCAGCACTGTTCACAAAAGCCAAGACATGGAATCAACCGAGGTGTCCATCAACAAATAAGTGGACCAAAAAAAAAAAAAATTGTGCCATATATATATACACAATTCATCATAAAAAAAAAGAATAAAATTCTGTTATTTGCAGCAACATGGAGGGAATTGGAGGACATTATGTTAAGTGAACTATTAGGCACAGAAAGACAAATACCACAAATGGTATGCTAAAAAATGCTACTTTTGATGTAGAGAATTAGAATAGTGGTTACCAAAGCCTGGGAAGTGTGTAAGGGGAGGAGGGAAGAAAGGATGGTTAAAAGGTAAAGGGGAGGGAGTTGGATAGGAGAAATAATTTCTAATGTTCTATATATTGCACAGTAGGACAACTATGATTCACAATAATTGAAAGTTTTAAAATAGGTCTGGATTTTGAATGTTCCCTACACAGGGAAAGGATGTCTAAGTTGCTACATGAGATACATATGCATTGAAATGCTACTTTGTACCTTGTAGATATGTACAACTGTTATGTATCAATTAATAAATACAATAAAAATACCTTTAAGATTTCAAGCTTCAAACTCAAGGTTCTGATATGAATTACCTTTCAAGATTTTTTTAAGAAATCCAAAAATGCCCTTCAATTTTTAGTTAAAGTGTTCCTTTGTTTGATGACCTCTTTTCTACCCTTATTTCCTTATCAAGCCCCTCAATCCAATGAGTTTACACATCTAAGATGGCATATCTGTAACTGCAGTACTCTCACCTTCTTAAATGGCTAAATTCAGCATATCTCTGTCCTCAAACTAGGGCAACAGTTAAGGATGCAGGAATAAACATTTTCCTTTGAAAACTAATCTTCTACTTCTACACACTGATAAATGTAACCAAAATACTAATAACCATTTTTTTGTTCTAATAACCATTTTAAATGTCTGAATTTTAACTAGTTCTTACGTAGTCCTAAAGAAGTACCAATGTCATTTCAGTATTAATAGCCCGAAATCAACTTTCAAGTCTGAACTTTCTTCTTTGAAAGGTAGCTGCCTAGGAACTCTCAAGGAACACTACACTCCAAATACTGTTCAACTTTTTTCAAATTCAACAATGACGTTCCAATTTCTTATTAGATATTTAGCAGCTTGAAGGTTGAGACCTGTTTTACAGGCTTGCAAACCCCAGCGACTAAGTGCACGGCGCCTACAAGATCTGGACCGACTCAAACTATTAATAACACAAATAAAAAGCTTGATATACATGGTTTCATTTAGTCCTTCAAGCAGTCCATGAGGTAGTTATTGTTGCTCATCCCCATTTTCAAAATGCAGTTCACAAAGGTTAAGGCACTTTCCAGGTCACACAGGCAGTGAAGGGGCATAAACCAGGATTCCAAGTCTGCTTCAGGACGCAAACACTCCTGACCAGTACCCGGCGGCCTTCAGTCACCACAAACTTTCCTCCAGCTTTTATACACAGGAGGCTCGATCAGGCCCTCTGGATCTGTGAAGCCACCAGGCAAGCTAAGGTCTCTAATAAGGCTCGAGACACCTCGCCCCACCAGCTAAATTTAGACGAACCGCGTCGAATTGGACGTTTCTGAGCGCAAGACGGGGAATAGAGACGGCTAGTGACCCAGGCAGGACCTCCCCTTCCGGCCAGCCAGGGGCCGGAGCCGAACACCCAACAGGGCGGAAAGCCGAGCGCGCCGGGGCATTCTGGAGAGGCCCGGGGAGACCCGACACGCGCGCCCTTCGCCGCTTCCACCCGCGCGCGACAGATGCGACGACCGGCTGGGAGCGCATGGGGAAGTCAAAGCGGGGACCGACGCACCTCAGACGGGAAAAGATAGGGGCAGGTCGCCTTCACCTTTCAGCGGCAGCAGGAATTCAGAGGCTCATCAGCGAAGTGAGGCGGACAGATTCGCAGGGCAGGTTTCCCATAAGCATTCGGTGAGGAGGAGACCCGGGCCGCTTTGTGTGTAACACCGCCTTCGCCCCGCCCTTTCCTGTGGCCTCCCGGAGCAACTTCCTGTGGCGGCTGCTCGGCCAGCTCCCGGCTGGAGCAGCCCGGGGCCGGTTCCTCACCCCCTCATCCCCCAGCGTACTGGAAAGGCCTTCTTTCCATCTCCGGTAACCAAGCAGAGGCCTAGTCCGGGTGTCGTGCGTCAGGAAGACCTCCGAAGGGGCAAAATGTGCTGCGAGAAGTGGAACCACGTGGCCGAAATGTTTCTCTTCATTGACGACCGGGAGGAGGATTGTAAGATCCATTGCCTCTGCTCCAGGGCTTTTGTGGAGTAAGTAGAAACTAATTTTTCTTCAATTCTAGCACTGTCGTTGCCCAGGAATGTAAGCGAGGCAAACGTACTTGTGATGGTTCTCGGTAAACAGATTTTCCGACCCTGTGGCAGGGCGGTATTTAAGAAAAACAAAGCCCGTCAGAGATAACGGAATGGTCGCCTACAGCTATTATTAAGTGAAAGACTAATTCTTATTTCGTGGGCTGTTAGGAAAAACCGTGGTCGCTTATACATATCATTTCCTGTTCACAGACTGAGAGGGCACGTAAAAGTTGGGAGAAAGAGAAATGTAAAATGAAATTTCTAATGAATACGGAGGTTTAAAGTTGAGTAACCTGTTGTTGGTTAACATCTCTTTTCAAACGTTAAAATCTGTTCAACCTCAAATGCGTGTACTTGGAAAGTCTAGCCATTTGAGATGAAAGGCTTAACTATTTTCATAACATCTTTTGAGATAGCTTTATTTTGGGGCAATATTTAGGGTAAAAATTGCCCTGCAAGAAAAGTAGTATGTGGGGGTGGAGGGGTGACTCGCGAATCATAATCTAGAGACTTTTCTTTATATGTATTTTAAGCCATTTGAATATTTTTTCATCTCTAAAATGAGTATAGTTACCCCAATTTTGCATGCTGCTTCTTTTATTAAAATCCTCCTTGGAAGTGATTTTCATGTGATAGATTTTAAATGTAGTTTAGTGTGGGAGAATTTAAGTTTGAAGAAATTCTTTTTCATTGTGTGTTTTTGTGAAGTAATCTGAAAATTAATCCAAAGCGTAAACTCCGTGTTAGATTTAATGTAAAAATATTGTCCCTTTTATAGTCAAACATGCATATAAATATGTATTTATTCAATGAGTACTTTTCGATCTTCTAGCAAAGGAGATCAGTAATAATTTTAAGAAAACTGGTTATATAATTACTTGACTAATTATAGTTATGAGGGCCATGAGAGAGAAATATATAATGATCTTTCTCCAAGGGTCACAGAGGTTTGGGGGTGGGTGGGTAGCATTTGGAAGGAGGTCTAAAGTTAATAAACTGGGGTAAGATTGAGTAAGAGGAAGAATTCCCAAGCAAGCTGGACTCTGGTAAACGCTAGGAGAAGCAAAAGAAAGCCTGTGAAACCAAACGAAATGAGTGGGAAAGAAAAATAGTCGGTAAGGTTGGTAAAGTCAGCAGGGTCAAGACAGTCAGGACATTGTACACTGTACAGTCCCTGATTTCACAATGACTCAACTTTATGATGGTGCAAAAGCAGTAAGTATTCAGGAGAAATTATGTATCAAATTTTGAATTGTGTCCTTTTCCTGGGCCAGCAACATGCAGTACCATACTCTTGTGACACTGGGCAAAGCAAAACCCACAGTTACCAGTTTCAACCCCAGGAAAACAATTAATTCTCTATTGTATTGCTAGGCTAGGATATTTGGTAGGTTATATGTATTAGATGTATTTTCAACTCATGATAGATTCATCCTGACAGAACCACATCATAAATCAAGGAGCATCTATATAGGAAAATCTGATACTGTGGGTGACATAATCAGATTAGCATTTTTTAAAATATTACTCTGACGGTATTTAGCAGGAGAACCACTGAAGCCTTCTGTCCAGACAAGAAATTATGTTGGCTTGGATTAGGATAAATGGCAATTAAAATGGGGAAAGATAGGAGATTATTGGGGTTGGAAATTGGATTGGATGTGGGGGAATAAAGAAAAGATAAAGATGGGAAAGAGGAGACTAGGTTAAAGGTAAGTATCTAGTTTTTGGTTTGTATTGCTGCCTTTCACTGATAATGATCCCTGGAAAATATGTTTTAATTTTGGGCAGTGGTGAAGACAGACCGTCAGTAGGAAACTGTAAAACAATTAAGATCAATCCAATATATTGGATCATCAATCCAGTGGATTTTTGCCAATTCTAGTGGATTCTTTTAAGTTCTCATTTTGCTTGTATTTTATTGGTTTTCAAATGTTAATTTCCTTCAATGAAACACTTGCTGGCAGTGTTTTGTATATTTTGATTCTGGGGTACCTATGAGCTATACAAGGATAGGTGATATAGGTAGTTGGATATATTAGTTTGGAGCCTTTGAAAATTCTGGGCTAGTCCTAAAAATTTAAGCCATACTTTTGATAGTAACTGAAGCCATTAGTTTCACCGAGAGGGGATCCATCCTGGGGGAATTCCAGCATTTTTTAAAAAAGAAAAGAGACCAGGTGGATTAACTGAGAAACAGCAAACCTAAATATGCTGCCAGCAAGTGTTTCATTGAAGGAAATTAACATTTGAAAACCAATAAAATACAAGCAAAATGAGAACTTAAAAGAATCCACTAGAATTGGCAAAAATCCACTGGATTGATGATCCAATATATTGGATTGATCTTAATTGTTTTACAGTTTCCTACTGACGGTCTGTCCTAGACCAAACATTCTGTGCCTTCTTTGAGATTAGGATGTGTTTGCAGGGGGCCTTGTCTTCAGCCTTCCTGGCTGCAAAATCTTTTTAGTGAGAATCCCCCTATCCTTGGTATCTGAGCATCCTGGCCACCACTTAGCAAGAATCCTCCTACTGTTGTTTTGTTCTCTTAGTAATTTTCTAACTACAGACCTACTCATAACCTATATGACCCCAGCTGCCTGCTATATTGGCCGTGAAGTCAGATCTTTCTACCCTGTTGATATAACCTATCACAGTAATCTTCAATAAAGCCTTCCTTACCATTTTAACAAGTGTCAGAATAATCTTTTCTTGAAAAACAATTGTTTTTTCATTTAGTCCTTCCAACAACCCCTTGAGGTATGGTTATCCTTTTTTCATTCTAGTAGAAAAATGAGTTTTAGTAAAGACCCTAAAAAAAAAAAATCACATAGTAAATGCAGCCCTGCAATTCTACCTGATATGTGTGACTCCAAATCTTTTCTACTATCCCACTAGTTGATATGGCATATAGATTTTATTGACTCTAATTAATCCAAGTCAAAAATTAAGGTTTATTTGACCCTTACGTGTACCAGGTCCCAAAGTTTATTCATGCAGAAACTGTATGCACTGTGAATTGGGTTACACTGATCAACCTCTAGATTGCTTTGTGAAGAATAATTAACAGATATAATGGGAAATTCTTTGGATACCAGGCACCAGAAATATATCATTTTCTGCAATGAAGGCTCTTTGAGATTGAAAGTTGTCAGAGGTAGAAAAAATAGTTTTCATATTTTAAGAGCATTCTCTTTCACTGCTGATCTTTCTGCCTCAGATTATGTGTAGCCTTGGAACATACTAGTAATAATCTTGTATAACTGTTTCACCTTTCTCTTACAAAGAAGTAAGAGAAAGTAAAGAAGTAAAAAGAAGTAAGAGAAAGTAAAGAAGTAAGTCTAGTGCTTCCACTAGACTTAAGAGGACCTTTTTTTTTTTCTTTTTTTTTAAGTTAGGCTCATTCCCCAGAAGACTTTCAGCCTTGCTCTGTGGATGGGACCAAGGAGTTCACCAGAAAAGAGAACCTGGTTGCGTGTTAGAGGTATAGGCCAAGAAAGAAATCAAGACTGTATGCGTATTAAATCTTAGCCAATAACCTGGTTGAGTCCTCATGTTGCTTATATAACAACAAACACCTTTCCAAAAAAGTAGAAAAAGGGAATATAAGTTATGAAAGGTTTTTTAAAGTTTAGAAATTTTTTCATATCGTACCTCTAGAATTCTAAACAATGGAAGACTGGATATGAATTAAAGCAACTTTACTTAAAATACAATTTAATTATCACATGCATTCTTTTTTAATTTTTATTGTTCTATTTAGTTATACATGACAGCAGAATGCATTTTGATTCATTGTACACAATTGGAGTACAACTTTTCATTTCTCTGGTTGTACATGATATTGAGTCACACCATTTGTACTAGTACTAGTATGATTATACTAGTACATAGGGTAATGATGTTTGTCTTAGTCCATCATCTTTCCTTCCCCACCCCTCTCCACTCCCCTCATTTCTCTCTACATAGCCCAAAGTTCTTCCATTCTTCCCTTACCCCCCTTTATATCTGCATCTACTTATCAGAGAAAACATTTGGCCTTTGGTTTTTTGAGATTGGCTTATCTCACTTAGCATAATATTCCCCAACTCCATCCATCCTGCAAATGCCATAATTTTATTCTTCTTTATGGCTTAGTAATATTCCATTGTGTGTGTGTATATATATATATATATATATATATGTATATATATGTATATATATATATCACAGTTTCCTTATCCATTCATCTATTGAAGGGCATCTAGGTTGGTTTCACAATCTGGCTATTGTGAATTGAGCTGCTATAAACATTGGTGTGGCTGTGTCACTGTAGTATGCTGATTTTAAGTCCTTTGGGTATAAACTGAGTAGTGGCATAGCTGAGTCAAATGGTGGTTCCATTCCAAGTTTTCTGAGGAATTTCCGTACTGTTTTCCAAAGTGGCTGCACTAATCTGCAGTTCCACCAACAATGTATGAGTGTACCTTTTTCCCCACATCCTCGCCTTCATCCATTGTTGCTTGTTTTCTTGATAATAGTCATTCTAATTGGGGTGAGATGAAATCTTATGGTAGTCTGGATTTGCATTACTCTTAATTACTAGAGATGTTTAACATTTTTTCATATATTTGTTGATCGATTATATATCTTCTTCTGTGAAGTGTCTATTCAGTTCCTTAGCCCATTTATTGATTGGGTTATTTGTATTTTGGGTATTTTTTGAGTTCTTTATAATAAATTCTGGAGATTAGTACTCTGTCTGAGGTACATGTGGTAAAGATATTCTCCCACTCTGTAGGCTCTGTCTTCACATTATTAATTGTTTCCTTTGCTGAGAAAAAGCTTTTTAGTTTGAATTCATCCCATTTATTGATTCTTGTTTTTATTTCTTGCACTTTGGGAGTCTTGTTAAGGAAGTCTGTTCCTAAGCCGACATGAAGATGATTTGGCCCTACTTTTTCTTCTATTTGGTGCAGGGCCTCTGGTCTAATTCCTAGGTCCTTGATCCAGTTTGAGTCAAGTCTTGTGCAGGGTGACAGACAGGGGTTTAATTTCATTTTGCTGCATATGGATTTCCAGTTTTCCCAGCACCATTTGTTGAAGAGGCTATCTTTAAAATGTGCATTCTTTTCATTACAGATAATTTCATACATATTCTTAAAACTTAGAAATTAGAACTTCTGCTTCACTTCTTCAAAATAGGTAAAGAGAAAGAGAATTTATTTATTTTTTCCCATTTACCTCTGTTAATGCTCAAATTCTAACCCTTTAGAACAAAAAGAACTTGGAGATAGGATCTTAGAATTGTTGCCAGTAGTCACTGAAAAGTCTATTGGAATGGGAGACATGCTGGGAGTTCGGGAGCTAGTAATAACTTTTAAGACAGGAAAGGGGTTCATTTCAAATTCTAAAAACAACATGTTGGATTGCTAAAGGAAATCTAAAATATATTAATAATCTGAAAGTCCATTATTATTAGTACCTAGTGTCTTTGCAGCGATTAATAGTTGTTTCTCATACAAAAAAAGATTTTTACAATATGTCACCCCAAAGGCAGTAAATATGAAAAAGTATTTTAATAACTTTATTTTCTAAGAGCACTATATCGATATAATATTTTATGGACACTAAATTTTCTATTTCATGTACACAACAAGTTTCTATATTATCTATAGGAGGAAGATGTAATTGGACTATATTTTGGAGCTTTTAATCATTACAGTAACTCGATAGCAACATTTTTTAAAATAACCTCATGTTGACCTGGTATGGTGATGTACTCCTGTAATCCCAGCAACTTGGGAGGCTGAAGCAGGAGGATTGCAAGTCCAAGACCAGACTCAGCAATTTAACCCTAAGGAACTTAGTGAGATCCTGTCTCAAACTAAAAAATAAAAAGAGCCAAGAATATAACTCAGTGGCAAAGCATCCCTGGTTTTAATCCCCAGTACCAAAAAATAATAAATAAAAAACTTTGTGTTAAACCATAAAAATGCAAAAATACCTACACTATGTCTACAATTATAAAAATTTTGTGTGCTTATGTAAAAAGCCTAGAATAAAACATAGGAGGGGCTGGGGAGATAGCTCAGTGGGTAGAGTGCTTGCAAGTCCCTAAGTTCGATCCCCAGTACCACCAAAAAAAAAAAAAAAAATAGGAAATTGGTGAAGTGGTGGAGGCATTGATTTATGTTATGAAGTTGCTTATGCTATTAAGAAACAAAAGCTATGTATATGTATATAAATGAATACACGTTACTTTTGTTTTTTCTAACCTTTGAAGAACAAGTCACAGAAATAATTGATTATTCCATTATTTCCCAAAACAAGGATATTCTCCTGTATAACCACTAAGGTAATACACCTTAATACACCAGATTTCCCCAGCTTTCCCAACCGTATGTCTCTTTCCTTTCTTATCTAGGATCCCATGTAGGAACCTGTTGTATTTACTTAATATGTCTTATCAGTCTCCAAATCTGGAAAAATCCCTTACTCTTTTGGAAAATACTTCCTAAGTTTCCTATCTTTTCATGTCCTCAACAATTATAAAAATTTGTGACTTTACATCTTGGAGTTTGACTTTATTTAAACTGGGTCTGTCTAACTGTCATCAGGAACACGTGTGGGTTATGCCTTAGCAGGAATGCCAGAAAAATGATATGCTTAGCTCTGTATAACTTCAGGAGGCACTTTGGAGACCATACTCCAAGGGTAATGTGGCTGCCTCCCAGTTTTCTCTTCTGTAAAGTCACTATAGTTCCCTATGTGTTAATCAGTATTTTGTTGAGACATATTCCAATATTACACCAATATCCTGTTCCCCAACAAATCCACAAGTTTTTTCCTTAATCAGTAACTTCCAGTGCAGTCAGCTACCTCTGTGAAGGTTAGCAAAGAATGATTCTTGCTTCATTGTCTTCATTTATTAGCTTTCTATAAGGAGTTATTTTCCTTCTCTTCTCATGTCTTTATGTTAATTCAGACTTTTGGTTTATATTATGAATAGGTTGCTTTCCATTACTATGATTGTTTTGTTGCTCATATTGTCTTTGATTTTGCCAGTGGGGAATTCCTTTATGTGGCTCCTGTGTCCTTTTGATGTGTCTCTGGCATTCTTTGTGTACTTCTAAGCTTTTGACAAAAGATGACCCAGGCTGACCTTTTATAGCACATAGAATCACCATTGTTCCATGTCATCTTGGTTCTTTTTGCAGACAGTAGTATTTAAAACCTGAAAGCTGGGTGCTTCTCGCACTTCTTGCTCCTATACCCTCTCAGAAGATAGTTAAGCAATGTGGGCACATATACAAAACACATTTTAAATTATATTTTTAGCTGGGTGTGGTGGTACATGCCTATAATCACAATAGTTCAGGTGGTTGAGGCAGGAGGATCACAAGTTTGAAACCAACCTCAGCAACTGACAGAAAACCCATCTCAAAAAAGGGCTGGAATATCACTCAGTGTTAGAAAACACCTGGGTTCAATCCCCACTACCCTCCCTTCCTAAAGTAAGTTTATATCTATGTATATAAACTTAAAGACCATTAGCTTTTAACAGTACTTCCAATATTGGCCTGATTGGATTCTTTCTAGCTTTCTTCATTTTTAGATGGTTGTTTTGAGCCCGCCTTGTGTTTTATTAATCATCTTCAACAAGGAGAATCTTGGCTAACAATCCATTTGGTTTATTAATACATTGGTATGGAACAGTGGATTTCACAGTCTTGGCTATCAATGCACTGTCTCAAACATTTAGTTATTTGCTCATTGTAATCAGTGTGGCAGCCATACTGGCCCTCTCCTTTGCCTGACATCTCAGTGTCCCATATCCTTGGGTGCTGTCAGTCATGCCACTAATTCCCTGTGTGCAACTCCTGTCCCCTTTTTCACCCCCAGTACCCTCTCACGTTCTTGGTGGACTTGTAGGCACACTGCCAAACACGTTTGCACTTGCCTATTCTTTGTCCTATGAGTCATCATGAATTTTATGTTTAATAAAGTATCTCCCCAAAAGAAACAGGAAGATATGAAAGTAAATCAGCTACTAAGAATTTTATTTTGTTGAATTTATTGTAGATTCGTTAGAAAAGTTGTGTTAGCTATAACCACTAGTAGGCCTTAGTATAGCAGTTAAAATAGAAAGTAGGCATGTGAATAAAAGCTTAATAATAACTTCATTGTTTGCTAGTCCCCAGAACAATCTTTGCTCTGATCATGAATACTTTGTCTACTAAACATTTGCACATGAACTGGGGTCTACTTATGGATTTATATGTGTGTAAGCTAAATTGTTGCCTGTTATTTTGTACTCAATTCTTACAGCAAAATTTAGAGAATACCACAATGATTATATATCATAAAGAGGATCATATTCTTCCCTTAAATTCCAGCATAAATACCACTTAATTTTAATAATCAGTAGCTATAAATGCTACTATGTGTCAGAAACTATTAAATATTTTACATTTACTATTAATCCTTCCAACCTTATGAGAAATTTATAGTTAACTGTTTTATAGGTGAAGAAATGTATTAGCCGTTTGCTTTTCTATTCCTTAATCTTTTTTTTGAATTAATGTAAGATAACTTAAGCTTTTTTCCTCTAAGTTTATAGTTCAATTTATGTCAATATGGACTACTTAATTTGTTTCACAGGGATCGAAAATTGTGCAACTTGGGATTAAAAGGCTACTATGTCAAAGGCAGTGGCAACAGTGCAGGTAATGTATAAAATTGTATAACGCTTATTTTGTTAAAATTGACCATAGTGCTGTATTAATTTATGTACAATTTGTTAATGTAAATTTGCTAGCTTTAAATGTGATAAATAGCAAATAACCCTATAAGCAGGCCTTTCATATATATATATTATGCAATTTCATGTTATAAATATTACATATATACATATATATTTACATGCACACATTTATACATGGATCTAGAATCTCCATCAAAGCAGATATTTTATTTTCCTATAGCTCCTTTATGGACTTGATGTAACCTGTTTTTACCCTGTGCAGTATTCCTTCCTGAGTTGTTGTCATTCGTTTAGATAAGAGTGGCCTGGAATTCGAAATCTTGAAAAGTAGAGAACGTGTAGTAGTTTTTTAGTTTCTTCATTAAAAATTTATTTTGTGGATCAGTGATTCACAATAAATTCCAAGTGACTAGCCATAGTCTTTTTTTGTGTGTGTGTGCTGAGGATATGAACTCAGGGCCTTGTGCTTGCAAGGCAAGCACCCTACCGACTGAGCTATCTCCCCAGCCCAGCCAAAGTCTTTTCTTCAGTCGTACTAGACAAAATGTGTGGTTTGGATATCAGTGCTATGTTGTACAAATAAGGTTTCTTGTGAACAGTAGTTCCTGCTGATCATAAGATATACACACCACGAGAAGAAGATAATGCTTAGCTGATTCATTTTGCTTTCTGTGCTGTCATAAGTTTACTGAATAAAATAATGAATTGAATCCCTCCATTATTAGGACAAGTACCTTTCTCTGACTTTTAGGAAGCTGTTTGAGTAGAATTTGCAAACATGGGTTTCCCTTTTATCAGTCTCTTGTGTTTGTTATGTAAGATTCACTGATCACTTGAGATCATTAAACTGGAGTGCAAGTCAGACTAACTGAACAAATATATAAAGTGATTTTTAGTCTATGGATTCAAACTTTTAGTAGTAGATCCTTTCATGAAATCAACTCTTGCACACAATTCCAGGACCTAAATCCCTACTGTATTGGAGTATCTCAGGGGCCTAAAGAAAATGTACTTCTCACTTCTCTGGTTAACAGCTCCTAACATAACTCCACAAATCATGAGTTTAAATCCCCTGATCTTGTTCAGTAATTTTGCAGATAACAAATGTGAATATGTAAGTACTTTTTTCACAGTTATATTCCCCTGTGCCCTCTCCCTTTTTTTTTTTTTTTTTTAATTCTCAGTCCTGGGGATTGAACCACAGGCCTCCAACATGCCAGGAAACAGTGTTTCATCCCTAGCCCTCAGGAAGTTGATTCTTAGGAGTTGTGGTTCAGCAGTAGAGCGCTTGCCTAGCATGTGTGAGACACTGGGTTCGATCCTTAGCACCACATATAAATAAATAAAATAAAACTATTGTGTCCACCTATAACTAAATTTATATGTGTATACACATGTGTATGTGTGTATATATACACATATATCTATATTTAAAGAAGTTGATTCTTGATTTTTCATTAACTGGTTTGGGTACTAGTCAATATTGCTATCAATTCTTTTCATTTTTATGAAACATCTTAACATTTAACTGACTTGGAGCAAGTCATATGATCACTCAGGATCTTGGATTCTTCTTTAAAATGAGGCTGAGAAAACTTGCCTCTAAACGTTCTCTAAAACTAACAAATGACTGGGCACAGTGGCACACATGCCTGTAATCTTAGCAACTCAGGAGGCTGAGGAAGGAGGATAGAGAATTCAAAGCTAGCCTCAACAACTTAGCGAGGTCTTAAAGCAGCTCAGTGAGATCTCGTCTCTAAAATATAAAAAAGGACTGGGAACACGGCTCACTGGTCAAGCACCACTGGGTTCATTCTCTGATACAAAAACAAAACAACAACAACAAAAAACCCTAACAAATGCTGTCTTCCTGTCTGTAGAAGACCAAGCTACAGAAGAGGAGGAAGATGACCATGGCATTGCAGAATTGCATGACAGCAAAGACATAGGCCTAGATGAAAGTGAACTTGATTCTGAAGCTGAACTCATGAGAAGTATGGGATTACCACTTCAGTTTGGTGGTGTGTCTACACATAAGAGTTTTGAGGTAAGCATTAAGTATTAACTGCTTTTTCAATTTTCTTCATAAAACAGCACAAGGTATTTTTTTTTAATCCCAAATTAAATGTACTCATGGAGCATTCTGTGTGTGAGTAATAAGAGGTTCTGGGAAGTGAACCCAATGGCGCTCTACCACTGAGCTACATCCCCAGCCCTTTTTATTTTATTTTGAGACAGGGACTCCCTAAGTTGCTGAGGCTAGCCTCGATCTTGTAATTGTCTTGCCTCAGCCTCCAGAGTCTGGGATTATAAGCATGTGCCCCCATCTGACTCCCTCTTTTTACATGTACAGATTTATAAGTTAACCAATACTGCAAATTGTGTTATGCCCCTTGTGTGACTTTTCTTCCTCTTGGGAACTTATTTTTATTTTACTGTGGTTTGAACCCAGGGGCACTCTACCACTGAGCTACATCCCCAACCCTTTTATTTTATTTTGAGACCAGGTCTCACTAAGTTGCCCAGATGGGCCTTGAACTCAAATCCTCCTGCCTTAGCCTCCCAAGTGTCTGGGATTACAAGAATGTGCCATGACACCCAGCTATTGGGAATTTACTAAGGATTAGTTGTTTATGTATTTAAAAGCCCAGGGTGGGAATGTCAAAATAGATTTGGGTTCTATTTTCTTTTGTAGTTTATGAATAGCATTTTATATTCAAGTTATCATTTATCTGATGTAGATATCTATGAATACAAAAAATAAAGTTAAAGTAAAAAAGAAAAAGAGAAAACATCAAAAGAAGTACTTAGATGAAATTATGCAAGAGTCTTGGAGAAAAGAATATGAAGAAGATGACCATTTGGTTTCAGATGAGCCGTCTTCATTTGAACAATATGAGAACACTAGAACATGTGAACATCAAAGCAAAAGAAACATTGAAACAGAAAAACTTTCTATTGAAAATACATTATCTCCAAAGCTAGAAATTACAGAGAATTGGGAAAGATATTGGAATGAATATGGAGGAGAACTGTTATGGCAAAGCTGGCAGGAAAAACATCCAGATCAAATTCTAACTTCTGAACCTTGGAATTTTCCTGATACAAAGGAAAAATGGGAACAACATTACAGTCAACTTTACTGGTATTATTTGGAGCAATTTCGGTATTGGGAAGCTCAAGGTTGGACTTTCGATGCTTCACAAAGCTGTGATATAGTTACTAGTGCATCTAAAACAGAAGTTGACAAGAAAGATGAAAGTGTCATGAAAGTGGACTTAATATCTTTTCCATCTTCACCTAAGACAGTTGGTAATAAAAGCTCTGGTTCAAGTGATAAGGATCATAATGAAATACTTGATGGAATTACTAGTATAACTCTGGGTTCAGAGGAAGTAGAACACACCCAATTAGATTCCTCTGTAAGTTATGATGGACAGCAAAGTGAAGTTAGTGGGAAAGAGTGCCCTGCTTCTGGTCAAAGTGAACCATGTGATGGAGGAACCAAGAAAAGCAGCGTATCTGGGAATAGAAGCACAAACCAAGTAACTCAAGGTAAGATTAGCCAAATTTATTGTACTAAGCAATAGTTAGCAAAATGAATCTACTTAGCAAAGATTACCACTAATTCTTCATGATAGAGTTAAAAATGCCAACTTACAAGTTTCCCCTTCTAATCTCACCCAGTCTTGTCTGATGAAATATAGGACAACTATACACATGAACCTCAGTTAGAGTACCTAAATTAGAGCCACCCTAGTTAAAGATACTGTTTTTAAATGTATACTTTTCTTGATTCCTTTCATTGTTAATTTAAGAGCTACATTAAAGACGTATATATTTACTTTATATTGAAGGAATTTCCTTTTAATCATTGTGATCATGCTGTCGAGTCATTTCAATTAACTCTTTAATAATGTGATTGCCAAAAACTATCACAATGTTAACTTCGTAGGTTAATTTGTGTACTAATAAGTAGTTACAGTTAAAACATTACTAGATGATATAAACATGAGACCACTATCAAATATGCAGTTATGCCATTCATGTTGACTAAAACATTGTTATGTAGCACCCGACTATATAGTTAGCTCATAGAAACTTAAAGTTGCTTTTTTTTCCCCTTGAACTCTGCATACAGACACACAGATAGATGTAGCCTGCCACTTTGCCTAATGCATATGTACAGTTCATTGCAGGAAAGGCACCAAAATATCTTGAATGCCTTTGTAAATGGCAGAAAAGTTGCCAAACCAAGAAGAAAATCCACTACAATTTCTCTGCCTCTTTAGAACCACAAGAATCTTTGGGAGCAAACACCAGCAAAGACAGGCTGCACACCAGCGGGACTGATGGAGATGAGAGTGAAGAAGATCCACCTGAGCATAAGTCCAGCAAACTCAAGAGGAGGTAAGTTGTACATTACCTGTGTCTCTGAAATATGTTAGCATAAGCATTTGTGTCCATGAGTAAGTGCTTATTAAATTCCTGTTAAATGTATAAAACTGTTAATCCTGTAAGAAAAAGGAGGATCTAATGGTAAGACACTGATGTTTTAGACCCATGATCAAATCCCAACTCTACCACAAACTAAATACATTCCTTAATTTCTCATCTGAGATGGAACTGGTGCCCTTTTGGGTGAACTTACTGGGTAGACTGGAAGTAGCCTGCAGTACATCTGACACATAGTTGCTATCAGTGGATTGTAACCTTGAGTTAATAATCATATACTCCCCTCAGCAGTTCTAACTATTCTCAAATTTGGGTATATATTATCCCAGATATTTATTGCTGAAATAGACCTCAGTCTACAGGCATCAGTGAATGAACAGTAATACTGAAACAAAGAAAAGTACCCTGTTCGGAATTACTGTGTAACAGTGGCCACTCTAAAGGTAGAGCCAAGACCAACTCTGCCCAAGGCAGCAGTCTTTCTGAATACTACATATTTATACATAATTTTATATACATAATTAACAATGGCAAATAATGTAAAGTATAATGTAGAGTGGAATGGGGTTAAATGTTAATACTATATAGATAATAAGGAAAGGATGAATCATTGCAAAATTTTAACTTCAGCTTCCATCCTATAGGAGAAACAGTTGATTTCTCCTATAGAATATGAGATGTTCATATGAGACTTGTGTGCTCTATATAGCATCTACAAAAACAGTAAGCAAGCTTTGGAGGCTCATTACCTTAGTACTAAAAAGCATGCCTCTACTGTATTCCCTCTGCATGGTAGACATTGCTTATTAATTTCCCATTAGTTCCTTCAAATTCCTGAAGGCAGAGACCATGCATTCACTTACCTTTCTGGGACTCAATAGCTATTCAACTGAATGTTTAGCGAACTTACATTAATTGGAAGGACAAACTTTATAAGGATTATTTCTCACCATGTTCACTTGGAACTTTGAACCAGTTAGTCAGGGTTTCTAAAAATATGTAATAGATTCTCTTGTGTTGCTTAATGTCACTTATATTACAATCTTTTTTAAAATATTTTTTAAGTTGTAGATGGACACAATATCTTTATTTTATTTATTTATTTTTATGTGGTACTGAGGATTGAACCCAGTGCCTCATATGTGCTAATAAGCAAGTGCTCTACCAGTGAGCCACAATCCCAGCCCTACAGTCTATTCTTCTTAATGACATTGTTTCTTTCAAAATATTTTTTGGTCAGATTGATACTTCTCAAATGTTTTCTTATTTGTTTTTAAGGAGAACCTCTAGAGAAGTCACTGTAGGAAATTAATTTCAGGCTGCAGCTTTTACTGATGTCTTTCTAAAGGAAAATGGGGAGACCCATAATTGTACCACGTTTAGGAATAGAGGTGATTATTTGACGTGGTTTAAGATTTGAGTGTTTCTTACTATGTTCCAAACACTGCTGACTCAAGTCATTTGGAAATTCTAGATTAAGGTATTCTTTCTCCAAGATTTTCGAACTATGGTTGATTATTGATATTTCCCTAAACTGGTGACCTCTGAAGGTGGAAGTATAATGACTCATGACTATTTACCCTCCCCCCCCCCCTTTTTTTTCAGCCATGAACTGGACATTGATGAAAACCCGGATACAGACCTTGATGACAATGGTTCCTTTCTGGGATTCAAACATGGCTCAGGACAAAAGTAACTATTCATAATTACTCTCCTCTTCTAGGAATCCTAACCACTTTAGCTGTCTTAAAACTCTACTAGTCAATAGATTATAAACAATACTATATTTGATAGCATTTGAGATGCTAGAATTAAAACACTTAAGTTTTCTTGTTAATAAGAATTGCAGTAGAGATATCACTATACCTTTGATGTATTCACTGTACTAATTCAGTTGCTTTTCATAGTAATTCAGTGTTATACCATTTAATAGATGAAGCATTTGCAGCCCACAAAGGTTTTGACTTGGTCAAGATCGTATCATTTACTGTAACTGTAAGCATCATTCTTAAAGTTCTTGTAACTTTCTGCATGGTTCTCACCTAGCATCTCACATATCTACTCCTGTGTACATCTGAAAACCCAGCAAACATGTCATGAAAAATTCACATCTACATTAACCTTTTTTCTTAATATAAAAGTAGTAAAGCTAAAATAAAACAAGTAAAAAGTAAAAATCTTTTTTTCAAATCGTTTTCAGAGTTAGGCAGTGTTTAAAGAGTTTGGCATATATCCTTCCAAATTTACTTGTATATGGTTTTATGACTGAGTACACGTTAATTCTTTTTTTAGAAAACATAAAAGTGGGACCATACTCTACATACTCTGCCACTTGTTTTTCTCCTTCAACAGTACTGTAGACAACCAACCTTGTCGATATACATAACATTTGCCTAATTGTGTTGAATTACCATCCTGATCAACAATATCTAGTTATTTCCTCCGATCTAAATATAATGCCTTTGACCCTTCCAGATTATTACATGCATCAGTCATTCTTTCCTTCTTATTTATTGCTGAAGGGTATTCCATTGTGTGGATTTCCAAAAGCTCTTCTGTTTTCACCTATTGAAGAGTATATGGGTTGTTTCTAATATTTTGCTATTACAGACAAGGTAGCTATGACCATTTGTCTAGAAACATAACTTTTCTCTGAGATTAAATGCCTAAGCATTAGATACAAGGAAGTGTGAATGAGTAGGTAATAATAGAAGAACAGCTGTCAATTTCATCTCGTATGAATGGAAGACTGAACTGATTAGAAAAGGCACAGGCCAAAGACGTATTATTTATGTCAGTTTACACCAGTGTTTTAAACCAAGACTAGAGTTCTTAGTGTTCCTAAAGGTTGAGACTTCATGTCCTACTTATCTGTTTTATAAGTTATAAAATTCAAATGGGCACCTGCACATTGTAAAAAGAGGAAAAGGACATGGAGAAAGTCTCACATTAATGTATAAACTGATTCCAAATTACTTCAGAAGTACATGCTAGCCAGGTACAGCTGTAATCCCAGCTATGTAGGAGGCTGAGACAGGAGGATCCTAAGTTTGAGAACAGCTTGGGTACCTTAGTGAGACCTGTTCTCAAGATAAAACCTAAAAAGGGTTAGGTCTCTAACTCACTGGTAGAGCACTTACCTAGCATGTATGAGGCCATGGTTTCAATCTCCAGTACCACAGTTGGGGAGATAGTATATGTTAATCATTTTAATACTGTGTAAATAGTTTCTGAAGTTGTCTCCTTTAGAAGGCAGTTGTAGTTCATACAGTCATTTAAAGCTGAAAATCATGAAGTTTAGTAATGAAATGAATTTTTGAATTCCTGGCAGAATTTATTGCTGTGCACATATAATTTTATTTTTGAAACTATTGTGTAGTTTTTGGTAGTATATACTCAATAGAGATCTATTTTTGTTGCCAGATACTGTGGTGCATGCCTGTAATTACAGTGCCAGTGGCTCAGAAGCTGAGGCAGGAGGATCAAGAGTTCAAAGCCAGCCTAGCAACTTAGTGAGGCACTGAGCAACTCAACAAGACCCTGTCTCTAAATAAAATATTTTAAACGGGCTGGGGATGTGCCTCAATGGTTAAACATCCCTGGTTCAATCCCTGGTACCAACCAAAAAAATATTTATTTTTTTACCTGGGACTTAATTGTTATCCTTCTATTTAGAGCACTCAATTCTTACAAAAGAAGGGTAAGATTAAATTTTATCATAAAGAAGTTTATAACATAGCTATAAGAGGAGGGAGTCAGCTGACACTTGATATAGTCAGTTTCATAGCAGATATGTATCTTTTAGAACTGGAAAAATTCACATGCTTAGATTAGCTCTGATAATTTTTTATAATAGGGGTTTCTTTTATAAACTTAGATTGATCTAGGTTAAGAATTTAGTGATCACTTTTAAAATAATTTGAACATGTCCAGATAAATGTTGAGAACTTTGACATTGTCCTACATTGAGAAAAATTTTCCTAACAAAGGGATACATGTCTTTGCTATTTCTTTATTGTACTCTACTATATAATTTTCTAATTTCTGCTCTACGTTAGAAATGTCAGTGTTCCCACCTTGATGTTTCATGTTTTCTTTAAAATCTAGATCATAAATTATTTTGCAATTTGCATCTGATTTTAGTTTTCATAATTTTGAAAAAAAACTTAAGATAATGACTACTGATAGCAAAAATCTAGTAAAAATTGTTAGTTGTCTTCTCTTTTCCTGTTAAGAAATATTGTAAAAAAAAAGAAAGAAAGAAAGAAAAAGAAATACTGTAGAAGTTAATTGTGTCTTTTGGTCTGGTTACAGATATGGTGAAATTCCAAATTTCAGTCATCGACAAGTCAGGTATTTAGATAAGAATGTGAAACGTAAGTCAAAGTACCTAGACATGCGCAGACAAATAAAGATGAAAAACAAGCATATCATCTTTACTGAAGAGTCACAAAAACCATTTCCCAAGAAAAGCAAAGCTCTGAGCAAGGTACGTATAAATTTTGTTTTATAAGAATCACATTTTGTGAGCTTAACTCCTTAAAATTGTATTTAAATGGGAACCCTATTTCTTTGAGATACAAGAGTACCTAAAATTCTTTTCCACTTGCTTCCAAAGGCATATATCGTGTAAATTAGATTTGAAAAACAGAAAGTTGATATATTATGAAAAGGCAGTGTTTAAAAATTATAAAGTACTAGTGTTTAGAAAGATAAATAAATCAAATTGCCTTACCTATGTAGTAGCAGACAAGGACAGAGGAATGTCTTTTCTAGGCTCACTTAAGATGCTGGCAGTCCAAATTCCGATGCAGCTTTTCCTGAAAGCTTTAATTCTGAGCTCACCTGGAGGGGATGGATCACCCTTTGTAATAACAGGCTCACCCCAGTAGCATGACATACCAGGCCAGCTTATTGATTCACATTGTAACCTGAAATATTCATGTCTCTCCTCTCAGACTTAACCTTACCTGCCATCCAGATACCTGGGAAATAAAAGAAATCAGAAGACTACATGTACTATGAGTTATCTTTATGTTCTGGGGGGAAGCACCTTCTAATTAGTGGAAACTTGGTATTAATCACATTGCCAGCAATTCTTTAGGGCAGAAGACATAATGTCTGAATCTGGGCTGACTTTGTTTTACCCTTAGGTTATGTTATCCTTCCTAACTTCAGCTTGCGTGCAAAACAGGCTACAAACTTGTAGCCAGTTTTTATTTTTTATTATCTATCAGGTTGGTTGCTGGTGATATTTTCATTAATATTTTAATGGTCTTTGTTGTATCTGAAAGAGTGCCTAGTCCAGTTTGTCCTATAGGACTTTTAATGTGTTGGATGTAGAAGTTCCCCTACATCCATCTATAAG